>NC_012872.2:19942059-19990370 GCF_000003195.3 Sorghum bicolor
AAGCAGCACTCGATCTACAGAACAGCAAAACCCTCGATCGACATTTAGATAGAGATCATCCTTATGAAACCAATATGCCCCACGACTACATGACGCCTAAATCTCAATTAAACAAAGGGAAAAGCAGAATCCTCACCTTGGCTATACCCTAAACCTTGGGCAGCAAGATAGAGATGGGGAAAAACAGATCTACGCTGATCATATACCTCGTCTTGAATCTGTCCTCGTTCTCAATCTGTTTTCTCCTTTTTCCCTTGTAATTTCTACTGTGTAGGAGGTGTTGGGGAAGGAGAGGGCGCAGTGGGAAGAGGAGGGGTCGTCCTGGAGGTCGAGCAGACCTGAGGGAAAGGGAAAACGTGTTTTCCTGCAGCATGCCTCCTCTCTATAGGGTTTAGGTGACTGGAACAAGTTGGGCTTGAGATGGGCTTGCACATAACCTGGCCTAAGTTTACTTGCCCCCCTCTAAATCTATGTTTTCTTTAATTTTGTTTCTTCTATTAGGTATTACAATTTCTGTGTTGGAGCATTATATTGTAGTAACTAATAAGATAAAAAAATGACAGTCAAGATTTGGACTCATGATGTCACAGGACGGCCCTGTTTGAGAAAGTGCTTCTCTGAGAAGCTACACAAATAAAGCAAAAGAGTGGTTAAAATAAGTAATCTGATCCATTTTTTTCGTTTTACTGCAATGAGTGCTGTGGGGAGAAGTATGGCAAACAAAACCTATGAAAATATGTTGTTTGGCTTTTAATCTACCATAACTTGGTTAAAGTTTCAACTAAATGTGCATGAAAGGTGACATGCAAAGGGAAAAAATTCATCGTAGCTAGATAGAGAATATAATATAAGTATTGTGTTTAGAATTTAGAAATGAACAAAGATATATCGCAAACATAAATACATTTGATCGGTTATATGTACTATTGATGTGTGTAAATACTAGATTGCATCGAGTCTAAAACAAAAAAACATACAAAATAGATGATGTGAAGGAACTGAGAAGGATCGGAAGGTCGAGGCTTAGGAGAACTTGTCGCTATTCATTATTGTCTATTGGACACGTGGCAAGCGTGTAGAGCAATTACCAAACACGAATATGTTTATCAGGATTCTGCGAACACAAGGTTGAGAAGTACCCTTATAGTTTGTTTTGTGATGAGTGATTGATTCACGAATAGGCTGAGTTGATGACTAACATTACCATAACGAAAGTTATGTGTACGACATGTCTCTTGGCTTGTGGTGTTCAGATGTGGAGTTCGGAGGCGGTGGACGATGTCAAGGAGAAGGTCAAGTAGAGACGTGCCGTGCCGATGGACCTGGAGCGGTGAAGGACGGATGTAAGACTTGGACTGACGGACCAGGAGGTCGGATGACCAGCCACAGTGGCTGACATCTGGAACATCGATGAGTGCAAATGTACATAGGAGTGACCGTGTTGACCAAGTCAAGACGGCGGACGTGCGAGTCAAGCAAGGCTTAGGAGGACTTGGGGGCAGTCGGTCGAGGATGGCGGTGAGACGTGTCGAGTGGCGGGGGAAGTGTATGGAGTATGCTACTTGCGGCGGGTTTTGCGGGTTTGAGCCTCAAAATCTGAGCGGAGGTTCCAAGGAACGGACGACACGTGGCGGCATCGAGGAGTTGATGTTGAGACTAAGCTAGCTCATGAAGAGCGCAGTGGCCGTCAGGTCTAGGTTATGTCGAGTTGGACTAGAATGCCCGTGTGGCTAGCTAGTTCGCTCAAAAATATCCAGAAGCAAATAGAAAATATGTAATATACCTTATAAATTTATAAATAAGGTGGGGGAGTCCCCCCATCTCCTTCACCTCTCTCTCATCCTCTTATTTTCTCCTTCTCCACCTAGGTTTAGGTTTTCTAGTTCATGAGAGAGATAAAAAATATTTTGAATTTTTAGGAGTGTTTGTATTGAGATTTGGTGTGGAAATGGAGGTCCAAATCCTCCGGTTGTCCTTCGGCATTCATATATTTTATTTGTGATTTTCGTCACTGTGTTCTTGAGTTTTTTCTCATTTTTTGTTCTTGGCTAGGATCTAAATTTCTCAGAGTTTGGGCTAATCTTATGCAATGATTTTTTTGGGAATAAGTTCGTGCTAGGTCAAGTTTGATTTGTGCAAATTTTGGAAACCAATCGTTGAGTTGCTGTCCATTTTTCGTTGGATTTTTGTGGGCGCTCTTTCTCTGTTCTTCTCAGTTGGGTTTTGTTCATGCGTTCCTGTGTGTTCTTCTCAGTTGGTTCTGTCTGTTCGTGCGTTCCTGTGTGAAATTGGAGTTCACCGGTGGTTGCAGCTTGGGTCTGCGCATCCCCGACCCAGCCTCGGGCTCGTCGAGCTGGTCTCTGGTGATAAGGGCAGTTTACTGTATGTTTGCACATTGCACATACAAAAGTTAAAGGCCTGTTCAGATTGGAGATGAAAAAAATTTAAGTGTCACATCGAATGTGTCGAAAGAATGTTGGAAGGGTTTTTTAGAAACTAATAAAATAATAAATTACATAACTCGTCTGGAAACTGCAAGACAAATCTATTAAGCATAATTAATCTATCATTAGCACATATAGATTACTCTAGCACTTAAAGCTAATCATGGACTAACTAGGCTTAAAAGATTTTGTCTCGTGATTTTCAACCAAACTATATAATTAGTTTATTCTTTATCTATATTTAATGTTTTATGTATATATCCAAAGATTTGATGGAATGGATGAAAATTTTTTGGTGGAGAACTAAACAGGGCCTAAGTCGCACGTAGTGATCGAGACATGTAGCCCAAACCCAGATACCATGCACGTAGCTAGTACTAATTAATAACTGGGGTCGTACTTAATAATTAAATTATCAATCTTGGCCAATTTCATATAACTCAAGACTTGAAAATGCAGCCAGCGTATAGTTTAAGTGCCCATGAGCTTAGGTCCTGTTTGGTTTGCAAAGTTAAATTTTAACTTCCATCACATCGAATGTTTGGACACATGCATGAAGTACTAAATATAAACTATTTATAAAACTAAAAACACAGTTAGAGAGTAACTTACGGGACAAATTTTTAAAGCCTAATAATTTGCCCATGACTGGACAATAATTGCCAAACAAAATAAAATGTTACAAGTACCTGTTAAATTTTAACACCTCCAACCAAACACCCTCTTACATAATGTATATTGAAATCCTTTTTAGCAATTCAACGTATAATTAATTTTAGTGTCATAGGGCATGTTTATTTTCTAGCTAGAAATTGCTACCATTTATGACTCCCATAATCTATTTCTTTATAAGATCTAATATATGATGACTTAGGGCTTATTTAGATGTCCATATAGCCACCTTAATCCACATATGTTAACCTACCTTAACACATATGTATTAAGGTAGCATGAGCATCTAAAGAAGGCTTTATATGAAACACCATGTTTTTTCTTCATTTAAATATGTGAAACCTTAGTTCTTTGATTATAGTTAATTTATATCTATTATTCATAATATATGTGCTTAAATTTACATGTAATTATCATATGTTGCTATTGAAACTCAACGTTCGCAATAGCACCCGTGATCCACTATCTCGACATCAGTGCTATACTTTATTTACCGACAAAATTTCTGAGTCCGCCACTGTCTACTGGGGTGCTGCTTGCCTAGGTTGTGCATGGTGCACCAGGCCTCCTAGGAGGCCACCAGTCTGTACCGGTCACCACCGGCGGCTTTAAGGGAGCGGCGTGCAGTCCCTGCTGATTTCCCGCACTTTCCCGTTCGTGTTTTTCTTCTGGTATTCGTCGTTCTTGCCTTGATTCATCCGTGCTCCACCATGTCAAGCATGACTATGAGCAAAGTGCTCACCGTGAGCAAGTGCCCAGCACCTATCGTGCATTTGTGTGGGCCAAATTGGTTGCCTGACTGTGTTGTTTAGCTCTACTCTCTTTAATCCGTGTTTTACCAAGGCTAATCTGGGTGGCTCTCCGTCTCTGTGTTTGCTGTGCAGGTCTATTTTCTCAATCTCTGTTTGTTCAATTTTTGCAGTGCTTGCTCAGTTATTGCCGCCTGTTTCTCTCTGTGTGTTGAATGATTTTTGTTGTTTTTTCCTGTATTTTTTCACTGGCCCTAATTTTGTGATCCACGCATAGTTTGGTCGTTTGTACTCCGATTCGTGTTTTGTCTGTTGCGTTAGCTTTCTTCTGTCTCGAAGAATTTTTTTATATTCTCGTCACTAGTTGGCTTGAGTATTTTAGTTTTGAAACGTACTTTTGCTTGGCGGTGATTTTTGGAGCAGTGGCTAAATATTTCAAAAGAAATTTGAGATTCCCATTCACCTCCCTCTAGTCGTTGTTTCTAGTCCTTCATATTCTAACCCTTGCTGGAGTAGTCTCTGGGACTCTATTCATGATCATCTTAATCTGCTTTGGGTTTCTTAGTCCTTCAGTAGTCTTTGGACTCTATCCATGATCATCTTAATCTGCTTTGGGTTTCTCACACTCAGTCGTGGAATACAGACCTCATCTCTAAGATCTTCAGCGCTGAAGCAACTCAGTTCACCCCCCAAGTTCAAACAATTCCTTCAAATGACCAAGATATTATTAGATGGAGGCTAACCAAAAAAGTGTGAACACAAGGTTGATATGTGCCTTTGCGATTCGATTTGTGATGAGTGATTGCCAACGTGATCCATGACCTAGGTTGAGTTGGTGACTAACCATTGATGTGAGTTGGGTCGTACAACATGTCTCTTGACTTATAGTGTGCAGTGGAGCTCATAAGCGGTGGTTGACTGTTAGAAGAAAGTCAAGTAGAGACATGTCGTGTCGATAGACCCAGAGCGGCGAAGGGTGGACGTGAGGTTTGGACCAAGGGATCAGAGGCCAGGTGACTAGCCGCAGTGACTGACATCTGAGACATCGACAAGTGCAAGTGTACATGGAAGTGACTGTTGACATTTCTTAACGCAATTACTATAAATAGACTTTTAAACCTATCCCTAGCAACGACGTCAAAATTTCTTTACATCACTTAAGCTAGGTTTTCATCCCCAGCATGATGTAGAAGTGCTGGTATTAAATCTATATATTTTTTTAGATAATTGAAAGCATCTAGGCCCCTAATGAGTTTCGGTGATTAATGACAACGTTGATTACTATGACTAACGTGTGTTTTGCAGAGGCAAAGTCATTTGAGTTAGGTCATGGTAATGGTGATCGATGGACTAGGACGTTCATACCGACTCAAAGGATGGTTGGACATCATCAAGACTAGACTAGGTCTAGGTGCCATATGGTGTTGAAGGGCACTTAGAGTAGTTTAGGACTTTGTTTTTCCTTTGACCGTACTATTAAGGGGGGCATTGAGTGGGTAGCTTGACCTAGGCAAGGCTTTATGTTTACGTGTGGTGCACACTTAGTAAACCTAGCACTAGGCAGCTTTAAGAAAGTCCTTAGATCGAGAGAACTAAATTTCGTTTTGGAAAGTTCGCGATTCGACGAAGTTTGGGTGCTGAAACAGCACCGGACGCCGGCACCGGACGCTCTGTGAGCGCGTCCGGTGGGTGCTGACTTGGGTTAGTGCACGCAGGTGCCTAGGGTTAGGCACCGGACGCACGCACCGGACTCACCAAGGTGCGTCCGGTCCCATACCTAGGGAGGTCTGTAGAATGACTTCTCACCGGACGCACGCACTGGATCCACTGGGGTGCGTCCGGTCTCGTACCCAGAGAGGGTTGCAACTTGCCCTCTCACCAGACGCAGAGTTGGTGAGGCACCGGACCCACTGTTGGTGCGTCCGGTGTGTGGCAGTTGCAAGTACAAGTAGCCGTTAATGGGGCACCAGACGCTCTGCGGAGCGCGTCCGGTGCAACATTAAACGCGTCCGGTGCTCCCATTTTCTGAGGAATTCGGGTGGCCGGCCCTTGGACTTGATAGAGAGTATTTATACTCCTCTACCTCATCCATGGGAGGCCTCTTGCCTATTTGATCAGCTGAGAAACACCTTGTGGTGCAAGAGAGAAGCAAGAGCCTAGACATGATTGTGAATTGAGAGATTTCATGAGTGAATCCTTCTCTAGTTGAAGTGTCGAGATGGCGGACTCGAGTGGGGGGTGTACAGTCCTTTCTAAAACTTAAAGCGTTGGCTAACCGAAATAAGTGCAGAATTAAAACTATCGGTCTAGCCAAGACTATACCCCTCTATCTAAGTTTTCTAGCACCTTGTAAAAGATCCTAAACAAGCAAACAAGGTGCTACCTTAGCAAGAGCTCGTCTAACCAATTCTAGAAGCAAGGTCACACAAAACTATGCCACTAGTACTTTGCAAACCGGGGAGCTCCTATACAACTAGTAAGCAAAAGCACAAAGCTTCTAAGGTCACTAGCAATGCTCAATAACAAGGCAACCAATGCTAAATTAGAGAGCACAAATTATTTAGCTACACAAACTAAGCAATATGACTAACAAGGTTACACAAACCAAAATTAGTCACGTAAGGGGAACTACTTCTAGCTACACAAGCAAGAAGGTAACTAGCAAGCTACACAAGCTAACTAATTACAAGAGCAATTACACAAGCACAAGTATATGAATGTAAGAACAAGCTTGTGTTAGGGGCTTGCAAACCAACGGAAAGAATAATGTTGACACGAAGATTTTCTTCCGAGGTTCACTTGGTTGCCACCAAGCTACGTCTTCGTTGTGTCGACCAACACTTGGTGGTTCGATGGCTAAGAGGTGTTACACGAACCTCGTCCTTACTAGGACACCACAAGAACCTACCTACAAGTGAGGTAGCTCAATGACACGCACGATCCAATAGAGTTTCTCTTCGCGATCCCCGCGGGGTGAGCACCGTACCCCTCACAATCTCTTCTTTGGAGCACCGCACAATCTCCTCGCATGCTTCGATGAAGTCACAAGCCACCAAGCCATCTAGGAGGTGGCAACCTCCAAGAGTAACAAGCACCACTGGCTTGCAACACGAACACCTAGTGCCACTCGATGCAATCTCTCAATACAACGCACTAGAATCGCTCACTCACACAATCGGATAATCACTATCAAGCATATGTGAGTTAGAGGCTTCACTAGCACTCCTCAAGTTTGGACACTAAGTCCCAAGGGTGCTCAACACTAGCCAAGGCCGGCCACCACTTCTATTTATAGCCCCAAGGGCTAAAATAGCCGTTGCCCCTTCACTGGGCAAAAGTTGTGCACAACGGACTCAATGCAGGGAGCCATCGGATGCTCGAACAGTGCGTCCGGTGCTCCAGAAACAGCCATGTGTCACTAGCCATTTGAACTCAACCGTTGCCACCAATGGCTAGCACGCGCTTGCGCCTGAAGTAGCACCACCGGACGTTCTGCTAGTCCATACTGGACGCATCTAGAGCACACTGGAGCTGTGTGCAGAGAGCACCGCAAACTTGCAGGGTCACCAGACATGAGCCACCGGATGCACCCTGAGCATCCAGTGCTCTTCAGCCAGAAACACTCCCTGACGTCAAGCCACACCAGACGCACAGGGGCATCGTCCCGTGCTACCAACACCTGCGTCCCACAACTTCTCCAAACTTCCCACCGGCGCAATAGAAAATATACACTTAATTTTCTCAAAAGCGCCGAATCTTGCCTCGCAAGCTCGGTGGGAGGGAGAGAGGAACCCAAAACCCTTCTCTACCCTAGGAACTCCTCCTCCTTTGTAAATGTGCCAACACCACCAAGTTTACACCAGCATGTGCATGTGTGTTAGCATTTTCACAAACATTTCCCAAAGGAGTTAGCTTCTCAACTTGCCACGCCACTCGATCCTAACACGTATGCAAAGTTAGATCGCTCAAGTGGCACTAGATGACCGATATGCAAACAAGTTTGCCCCTCTTGATAGTACGGCCATCTATCCTAAATCCGGTCATAATCTTCTCTACACACCTATGACCGGTGA
Source organism: Sorghum bicolor (assembly GCF_000003195.3). NCBI lineage: Eukaryota > Viridiplantae > Streptophyta > Magnoliopsida > Poales > Poaceae > Sorghum > Sorghum bicolor. The sequence continues at coordinate 19,949,998 of NC_012872.2, forward strand.
AATAGAAATGCCCTAGGTTATACCTTTGCCTTGCGCATTCCATTCCATCTCCTCCGAGGTGATGCAACACATGCATCAACCAATCACCAAATGATATGATCCACTTCATATCATCACGTGACCGTATTGGTTCATCAATCTTGATCTCACTTGCTCTTCACCATTGCCTCGGTCCATCGACGCCAAGTCTTGCTCAAGCTTCACCGTCGCACGCGGTCCCTCGCTTCGGAGCCTCCGACTTGCCCTTCACTCTTGCAATCGGTCCATCGAGCCAAGCCTCATCTTGATCTTCTCCACCTTGGTCACATGACTCCATGTCATGTCTCATATGCAATAAGCTCCTCCATCATCACATCATCACCTATGGACTAATCTCCTACGTATCTCACATAAACACTATTAGTCCACCTAAGTTGTCACTCAATTACCAAAACCAAACAAGGACCTTTCACTAGTGAGTTCCAAGAGTTCAAGTGTGCATCCACCACTCTCTAGAGCCTTGTTTGGGTCAAGTCAGAGTTCTTTGCTTGTTACTCTTGGTGATCGCCATCACCTAGATGGTTCAGTGGTGATTGGAGGGACGAAGACCATGTGGAGTTCTTGTGGTGGCTCGTGTCAAGCTTGTGAGTGGTTTTGGGTGATTCACCATGATGGAGTATCGAATAATTAGCCCGTAGAGAGCACTTGGTCCTTGCGTGGACCAAGGGGGAGCAAGGCCCTTGCATGGGTGCTCCAACGAGAACTAGTGGAGAGTGGCGACTCTCCGATACCTCGGCAAAACATCACCGTGTCCTTCTTGCTCTCATCCTTTACTTTCTAGCATTTACTTTGAGTAGTTTACATTCCTAGAATTGCCATGCTAGAATAGGATTGGAACTATGTTGCAAAACTTTTATCTGATAGCTCTCTAGAACACACTTAGGCACAAGGGGTTGAACTGGAGCTTATATGTTGCTTAAATTTTTAGAGAAGCCCAATTCATCCCCCTCTTGGGCATCTTGATCCTTTCAATAATAAATAAATAAATAATCCACAACTACACAGATAATACCAATGTAGCATTTTAACCGGGAGTAATCCAGATATCATTATTTATATTTTTACCACTCGGAAGGGACTTGCAATGGATAATGAGCAATGAGCACTGCATTTAATTATGGAGATCTTAACCATGTCTTTATCTATCTCTCATGCAGGGTAAGTGTCACATAAGATAAATAATATAAATATAAATAATAAGTGACAGAAGATAAATGAGAGCACATAGCCACATATAAATAAGATAATTATCTTAATAGATTACTCTAAGTCTATAACACTAGCATGTTGTAGGACAATCTACAAGAATAAATTCTAAGTATTCTAACTATAATGTCAAAACATACAATGATTAATGCAATTACAACTAGCATCATCGTAAGAAAAGGTTATATCTATGCATAGTAATATTACTAAGAAAGATCATGAACATATTGTAACACCCTAAAAATTTGTTCTTTTTGAAATAGGTGAAAAAGATTTAATTTTGTATTTTTGTGTTCATGAAATATAGAGAAATAATATTTTTTATTAAATTAAAAAATTATCATAGGAGTTTAGCAATATGTTTGAGAATTCATGCCTTTGCATTTGATTTATTGATGTGTGTGTGTTTGACAAAAGTTCAAAATATTTCAAACAGATTTAAAAAGGATTTTGAAATGATTTTGAAATGGCTCTCTAGGGTACCAAGCACATAGACGAGATCGCGGTGAGCTCCTCCCCCGCCTGGTGTTTTCCTTTTGTTCTCTAGCGTACGGAAACGCGAGATCCGATGTCTCCAGTGAGCTCGGCTCGCCCAGCCATGGCGCCGCCGCGCCGGACCTTTCTCCGGCCGGCCGGTGTCTCCCTCGTGGAATCGTTGCGAGCCGTCGGATCCCAAATCAACGCGCGAGATTAGAAGATACCTGTTCGCTGGCGTTTTTCATAAAGAGCCCCTGTGTTTTCTAGGTTTCAAACCTGCAGTCCAACACGCCTTCTCACTTTACGTTTTCTGACTTTGAAAGCGTACTTCATGTCAGGTTGTTTCAAAAATACGTTTTCAATATTTGCAGATTTGCCACTGAACTTAAATTGCTTATAAAATACTCATTTTAACTCTGTTTTTGTCCATTCAAATTTCGTTAGATTCGTAATTACGAGCTCTACATGTTAGAAGTATTAGTTTACTGTTTTGAAACTTTTTAATTTCGTGACTTTAATTAATTAATTTCTTTTCTATATGAAATCTTGGAAAATTCATATCTTCTACGTTTTAACTCCGATTTACGTGTTCTTTACGTCTATGAAATCGTAGCGATGCGTAGAATCATTTTATAAACTTTTCATACCGTTTATATATGGTTGGTGTACTGTTCTAATTGTAGCTTTGTTTGCTTCGTGTGTGTTTGTCTCCGGATGATTGTGTGTGGTTGATCGATGATAGAGTTTAGTCGGTGAGTAATTCGTGGTGATCAAGAGTGCTTCAGTGATCAAGATCAGAGCTTGGACAACTAGTAAGACCAGCAGGATCAGCAAGAGCAATTGGATCAAGGCAAGTATAGCATTTGGATTTTATTTCTGTGACCATGATCCTGTGACTAGATTAATGTTAAGTAATGAATAATAAAAATGACTTTTTAGCAACTTGATGATTTGTCTGTACGTCGTTGACGGTCCATAAGTATCAAATTTAATTATCAAATAAACAAAAAAAAGGATCCAAATGAAATCAACATCTAGACTTAGGGTTTTATCTGACAGAATTCCACGAGTTTTGGTGTTTGTCTATTTCTGTAGGGGGTTATCAGGAAATACAGAAGAAAGGCCCACACGTCGGGATTACATAGAGATATCAACGTGCCGCGCAATTATCTTACATCTAGAAGACTCCAGAAGCCACGGGAAGGAAGCGGAGGCCGAACGGGGCCAGGCACTGGGCGCCCGCCCAGTTGACCTGGGCGCCCGCCCTCTCCTGGAATCCAAACAGGACTCTCTTTCGGGAAAGATCTCCACCGACCTAAAGGATCAAGGATAACCGTTCAATCAATGTCGGTTTGATCCAACGGCCCATATTCACTTGAAGGGACAATAAAACCAGACCCCCTGGCCCCTGGAGGAGAGAGCCTCTCAATCCTAATTCATTATTCCTTAAGGGAGAAGAAGCCTCTGATCAAGCCTAGAGCCACCACATCAATTAGACATCTAGATTAGCATAGCTACATAGGATTAGAACTAGAAGGAGTCAATCTTCGATTGGTTTCTGGATCTGTCAAGAGGATTCTTGGTAATTCTCTAATTGTTTTTATAATTGTTCTTCTAATCATCTTTGTTCTTCAATATTATGAATATGACTTTGTTCTACTTCAATATATTGCTTATGACTTTGCTCTACTTGTTTATATTCAAGATTATATTGTTCTTAGTTTATCATAGTTATATACTTGGCTTAGTTAGATTGGATTTATATACATGTTTAGGATTGTATAGCGTTTATCCATCGGATCCATGGGTAAATGATAGATATTGTGTAGGCGTGGTGCTTATACCGTATTTATCTGCGATTGTAACCAATATGCCAGATCGTGGGGTAGTTCGTGATAGTGACAGCTTCATTGATTCTTATATAGTCCCCCTCTCGTGTATTGGGCTGGCAGAGCAACATTATTACAGGGGAGTGATTGCTATGTTTCTCATTTACCTTGCTAATATCACTATGCATGGGCATAGTCTTGTCTCGCAATGATTGCTAAGTATGCTTGCACTAACTATGATAATGCTAGACTATATAGTTGAGAATAACTTAGGAAATATTCTTGTAGTTCGTTCTAATACCATGCTAATGACTTTCTAGAATATCTAATTGAGGTGCTTATCATATTTATTATGTGGCTAAGTTATGATGATCAGATTAATTATCTTTGTCACTATTCATTACTCCATATATCTTTTATGTGACACTTATCCCTGTATGAAAGAGTTAGATAAATGTTCTCAATTATACATGCAATGATAGATACTCAATCTCATATTCCATTCTGTAATCAATATTGATGATTGCTAATCCCTTCCCAGTGGTAAAAATATAAATAACGATACCTGGAATACTTCCCGGTTAAAATGCTACATCGGTATTAATCTGTGCGCTTGCAGATCCCATTCATTATTTATTTAGAAGAGCAATTGCATATTTCAATACCGCGTCTCTCATGTCATGCTGGGGATGACAACTTGGCTTAAGTGGTATGAGAGATAGGTTTGGCATTTTTGGCACCATTATCAGAATTAGAAAAGTCTACTTTTGGTAGTGATGTTAAGAATACCCAACAAGCATTTTTTGGCGCCATTGCTGGGGAAGGTTGATTACTAATCAGGAATGAATAAAGGATTTTGAGTAATCATTCGCATCACTAATATGATTGAGCTTATCAATTCTCTCATACAGTTTTACCCTGATATTTTTATGTTTTATCTTATGCAGGGTAATGTATTAATAGAAGACATCTTCCAGGAAATTTTGTTGACAATCCCGAAGCATTATTCAGAAAAACGAGAGCCAAGCTCAAGAAGAGATCATCAACACTACAGCAAGAAGCTTCATCCAATCAAGAAGATCACTAGAACTTTTCTTCAGAGTTCGAAGCCATGGCGAACAAATCAATCCGTGAGTTCTCAGCTCCCACTACAGACAACATCCGCAGTGGACCTGCTGCGGAGATCGATGGCAACTTTGAGCTCAAGCCTAGACTTATCAACATGGTGCAATCCAATCAGTTCTGTGGGAAGGCACACGAAGATGCTAGTGCTCATCTCCAACACTTCCTGGAGATTTGCAACACATTTACCATATCAGGAGTCCCCAAAGATGCTATACTACTTCACCTCTTCCCATTCTCACTGTTAGGGAGAGCGAAGCAGTGGTTCTACGCTACAAAGGAGAAGAATACTACGTGGGCACTCTGTTCAACAAACTTCCTAGCTAAGTTCTTTCCCATGGGCAAGACCAACGCTCTCCGTGGGAAGATTACAAGTTTTCAGCAACAAAATGATGAATCTGTTCCAGAAGCATGGGAGCACTTCCAAGACTACATCCTAGAATGTCCCCATCATGGAATGGAGAGTTGGCTACTGATGCAGATGTTTTATCATGGGCTCGGCAACAGTGCCCGAGAGACCATGGATGCTGCAGCTGGAGGAGCATTCCTATCACTTACCATACCACAAGCCACAGCTCTTGTGGAGAAGATGGCGTCCAACCAAAGCTGGAATGAAGAGAGGACCCAAACACGCAAGAAAGGTGGAGGTATGCATCAGCTCAAGGAGGTAGACATGCTATCTGCAAACCTGCTCATGAAGAAACTTGATGATAGAGCTAGAGATAAGAAAGAAGTTATGCACATCTACGACTCTCACATGACTTGTGAGGAGTATGGAGATACTGGACACTAAGGCAATCACTGCCCTGAGATGCTTGAGATTGTGAACTACATCAACAATAACAATAACAACAACTACTACTACAACCGTCCTCAACAAAACCAAGGTTGGAATCAACAGAGGCCTAACTACTCAGACATGTTTGATGCAGTTCGCAGATCAGGCATTAAGTTTTCCAAAAGGAATATTGAAGAACCTTTGTGTCCGAGTTGGTACCTTATATGCCCTAGCAGACTTCGTGGTGATAGAGACCGGTAATGATGAGAGAGCACCCATTATCTTAGGGAGGCCATTCCTGAACACCTCGGGAGCTGTCATCTACGCTAGTGCTACCAAGATCAGTTTCTACATCAAAGGGAGGAAGGAGACATTTTCCTTCAAGAACAAGACTACACAAATTCTAGATCAATCCAGACGTGAATCAAGGAAGAGGACCAACAGGAGGAACAGGAACAAGCAAGTGTGGACCGAGTCAGCTAAGATGGTCACTGCAGTTCATGGAGGCCAAGATCATCAACTTAAGTCACCGTTTCTGACTAAGAAGGACGACCTAGGAATGCCAAGCATCTATTGCTCCATAAATGGATACAACTTCTACAAGACGACTTGCGACACCAGATCGGGCGTCAACATAATGGCCGCAGTCACCTATCGGCTCTTATTCGGAACCATGCCCCTAAAACCAACACACATTCAACTCTAGATGGCAGATCAGACATTTCGAGAGGTTAAAGGAACAGTAACTGATGTCCCTGTCAAAATAGACGATCATTTTGCCTACACAGACTTTTAAGTTATTGACATAGGAGAAGACGAGTATGATCCACCCATCATCCTTGGAAGACCGTTCCTCAGCACAGTTAAAGCAATCATCTACATTGGAACTGGAGAAGTCCATATGCACTTCCCCTCAGAGAAGGTACACCACTATTTTACTGACCCTAACTATATCGTTGAAGAATCTAAGTGTTGGGTATTTTAAACGCAAACAGAAAAAAATCCGCAAGCGCACGAATACCGATGTAGCTTTCACCCGGGAGTATTCCAGAGTATCGATTTTCCACAGGGAATGTGAGTGTACTAATTAAGATCCAAGATCGCCCAAGTATAACTATATAATTATTTTTGGTGGGAAGAGAGGAAGTTTCCTGAGAGTTCTCTAGTTGATCTAAGAATCAAGAATTACTTCAAGATTATCTATTTCGGGACATCAGAACACTAACCACAGAAAGAGATGAGAAGGGGGCTAGGAAGGTCTGACTACGGTCCTACAAACACTGATCCGAACGAGGTGGAATACGTCGACCGTTAGGGCTGTCACTACCCTAAGGCTACCACAACAATCCGCAGGATTGGGTGCAATTCCAGGTAATTGCAAGACTAAACACCACGTCTAATCTATTAATTACTACTCTAATGTTGCAAAGATTAGAGCACTTGATGCAAGCGGAAATCCAATAAATAACTTGAATGTAAATAAAAGTAATTAAAGAACTCAAGATTATGAATTGAAGAACCTGGAGAATGATGAGGAACGAACCAGTTGCTGCAAAAGTACAATGTTGATGAAGATCCGACAGATCCGGCTCCTCCTCCGCTCTCCTCTTCTCTCTCTCTATTTTCTAGATTACAACTAGAACTAACTAAAACTAGAACTAGAGGAACTAGAACTAGAACTAGATGAACTAGAACTAGATCTAGATGAACTAGAGGTAGAACTAGAAGAACTAGAGGGATCCTGTCTACTTGGATGAAGAATTGAAACCCTAGCTTTGATTCTGTAGAAGAGGTATGCTCTCCAAGGGCCAGGGGGCCTTGCTTATATAGTCTTTTCAGATGAATCTGGGCCGTTGGATCAAACCGGCATTAATCGCGCGGTTTTCCTTGATCCCTTAGGTCGGTGGAGCACGATCCGCGAAGTTGAAGCTGATTGGTTACTGTAGCTGGGCGGGCACCCAAGGGGGTAGGGCGGGCGCCCTGCCCCCGGGCCCGATCGGCCTCCCGTTCATTCCCGTGGCTTCTGGAGTCTTCTAGATGGTAGAAAATTACGCGGCACGTTAATATCTCTATGTAAACCCGACGTGTGGGCCTTTCTTTCATATTTCCTGATAACCCCCTGCAGAAATAGACAAACACCAAAACTCGTGGAATTTTGTCAGATAAAACCCTAAGTCTAGGTGTTGGTTGCATTTGGATCCTTTTCCATGATTAGTTGATGGTTAAATGTGAGCATTAAGGACCGTCAACAAGCTCCCCCAAGCTTAACCTTTGCTCGTCCCTGAGCAAAGCTAAAATCAGCAAGAAAACAGGGGTTACTTTTATGCCTCATACTACAGGGTTTTTAAGATCTTAAGTGATTGAAAAACAGAACGATCAAGTCAAGCACTATGTCTCAAGTTCTTCTGTCTTACCTTTGTTCTGGAGTATTTTTGTAAGTTCCCAAAATAAAACTGAGGCTTTTGCCTTTTTCTCAAAAGATATATAAGTAGAGCTTTAAAAGTTTTAGCATACTTACTTTGTATTTTGCTATGTCAATGCTCGGAGTAAGAGAGAGGAATGTCGTACTCCTAGATCAAGACCTTTGACCTTTCTGAAAAGTTTGTCATCTCTTACTGGCATATTGCTTATTAGAGGGACCATGGGCTATCATTTTTTTTTCTTTCTTTTTTTTTCAGTCTCTCTCTTTTTTTTTATTCTCTTTTTTTTAAGTGGGCACTAAGTACCCCTAATTCTACTATCGGACACGTGTCCATTTTTTCCACTCAGGTGGGTATCTTTGTACCCCTAATTCTACTTCGGACACTTGTCCATTTTTACCTCTCGTCTCACTTCTCTTTTTTTTCGAATCAAATTTTTGCATAGTCCCATGCCTCTAATGCAATAATACTTCGGAAGAGTGAATCTTTTATATTTTTAAAACAAAAAGATCTCGATCTTGGGAGCATGATAATTCTCTCAACCAAAACTACAAGAATTAACAATAGCTTGAGCAAAGGAAGTGCCCACAATTTTAATATTCATATCTTATAAGCCTCTAGGTAGTATGTCAAACAAGATCTCAATTTTTTTAGATTTTTAAAAGATAAAATCTCCAGAACTCTAGCAAAACTTGGAACAAGTTAAATGGTAGCTCAGACCTTCTCATATCATGTTTATTAATTACCTAGACTTGGATCAAACTTTCTTTTTATTTTATTTAAAACTCAGGATTACACAAAACTATTGTATATTACTCAAAAGAAAAACTTTATTTGGTTTCATGATTATGCATTATTTTTTTTATTTATTACTGAATACTAGTAAATAAAACCAAGAAAGAAGAAGTAATACTTATCTAGATACACGTGGGGGTGCCTCCCCCAAGCTGGATGTTGACATAGTCGTTCACTCTTGTGGCCTGCATGTTGGGTCTCACTCTTCTTAAGCCTCAAAATCCTGCACAACCCAAATAGACAACAAAACTTGTGGAGCATGTTAAGGGTTAGGTAATTGTCTAGAGCTTATGAGAGCTTAATACAAGAATTCTATGAACTCAATCACATCAAGTTCCTCTACCAGGTTGTTTTGTGGCTCGAGATAGATTTTCAAGCGTTGACCATTTACCTTAAAAGTGTTACCTATGTCGTCTTGGATGGTAATGGCTCCATGAGTTGAAGTGTCAATAACCTTGTATGGTCCATCCCACTTACTTCGTACCTTACCATGCCCAAAGAGCTTAACTCTTGAATTGAATAGTAGAACCTTATCTCCAGGCTTAAACTCCTTGTGCTTGATTCTCTTATCATGCCATCGTTTTGTTCTCTCTTTATAGATCCTTGAATTGTGGTAGGCTTTCTCTCTCCATTCTTCTACCTCAGATAGTTGCATCAGACGATTCTCGCTAGCGAGGTGGAGATCCATGTTCCATTTCTTGAGTGCCCAATGAGCCTTAAACTCTACTTCCACAGGCAAGTGACAAGTTTTTCCATATACAAGTTGATAAGGTGACATGCCTATGGGTGTTTTGAATGCAGTTCTATATGCCCAAAGTGCATCAGGAAGTTTGTCCTTCCACCCCTTACCCATCTCATCTACGGTCTTTTGTAAAATATTTTTGATTTGTTTGTTAGATGTTTCGGCTTGACCGCTAGTCTGAGGATGGTATGGTGTTGCGACGTTGTGTCGAACTCCATGATCGGCTAGATACTTCCGGAAGATTTTGTCGATGAAGTGGGAACCTCCATCGCTTATAACTATCCGGGGTATACCAAAGCGAGGAAAGATTACTTCATGGAACATTCTCTTGGCATGTTTTGAATCAGCTGATCGACAAGGTAGGGCTTCTACCCATTTGGACACGTAGTCCACAGCTACTAAGATATACTCGCAATTCCCAGACATAGGGAATGGCCCCATGAAATCAATGCCCCAAACATCGAAAAGTTCTACTTGAAGATTATTTGTGAGAGGCATTTCATTTTGTGAGTTAATATTCCCTTGTTTTTGACACCGGTGGCATCTCCTGACAAAGTCCTTTGTATCTTTATACATCGTTGGCCAGAAAAACCACTTTGCCAAATTTTAGCATGTGTCCGAAATGCTCCATAGTGTCCTCCATATGGCGAGGCATGGCATCTTTCCATAATTTGAGTAGCCTCAGCCATAGTAACACACCTTCTCAAGAGTCCATCAGCGCAGACTCGGAAAAGATATGGCTCATCCCAAAGGTGGAAACGACTATTGTGAAGCAACTTCCTTTTGTTTGCACCAGGTGGGACATAGCCTTTTACTATAAAGTTTATGATGTCTGCGTACCATGGATCTGCATGTGTTATCTTAAGCAGGGTGTCATCCCTTAGGTAGTCATTTATGGGAAGCTCATCATGTGTTTCCTTATATTGAAGCCTAGATAAGTGGTCGGCTACGGAATTCTCTACTCCCTTCCTATCTCGGATTTCTATGTCAAAGTCTTGGAGTAGAAGAATCCATCAAACTAGACGAGCCTTAGCATCTTTCTTAGTGAGGAGGTACTTGAGAGCAGCATGATCTGAATTGATGATTATCTTTGCCCCCACTAAGTAAGATCTAAACTTGTCTATAGCAAAGACAACAGCCAAAAGCTCTTTTTCAGTTGTAGTGTAATTGAGCTGTGGTCCAGACAAGGTTTTGCTAGCGTAGGATATGGCATAATGCTTTTTATCCTTGGTTTATCCTAAAACGGCACCAACCGCAAAATCGCTAGCATCACACATGATCTCAAAAGGAAGATTCCAATCAGGTGGTTGGATAATTGGGGCTGAGATGAGTGCTTTCTTAAGAGTTTGAAAAGATTCATGACACTCATCACTAAAGATGAAAGGTGCATCCTTAGCTAGGAGATTAGTTAGGGGTCTAGCAATTTGAGAGAAGTTCTTGATAAAGTGTCTATAGAACCCTGCATGTCCCAAAAAGCTATGGATTCCTTTCACATTCGTGGGAGGTGGAAGTTTTTCAATAACTTCAATCTTTTCTTTGTCCACCTCTATACCACGTTCGGACACTTTATGTCCTAGCACTATTCCTTCCTGAACCATAAAATGGCATTTCTCCCAGTTTAGGATTAAGTGCTTTTTCTTCACATCGCTGCAAGACTCTATCTAAATTCTCCAAACAATGATCAAAGGTTTTGCCATAGACGTTAAAATCATCCATGAAAACCTCCATGATCTTCTCAATCATGTTCGAGAAAATAGACATCATGCACCGTTGGAAAGAAGCTGGAGCATTGCACAATCCGAACGACATTCGTCGGTATGCATAAGTTCCATACGGGCATGTAAAGGTAGTCTTTTCTTGGTCATCTGGGTGGATTGGGATTTGGTGATATCCAGAATAACCATCAATGAAACAAAAGAAAGAGTGGTTTGCAAGCCGTTCCAACATTTCATCAATGAAGGGTAACGGAAAATGATCTTTCTTTGTAGCCTTATTGAGTTTTCGATAGTCAATACACATACGCCACCCAGTGACAATTCGTTGAGGGATGAGTTCATTCTTCTCATTCCTAACGACCGTCATTCCTCCTTTCTTTGGCACTACTTGGACAGGGCTAACCCACTCACTATGTGGCACAAGATAAATAATCCCAGCACGATAGAGTTTGAGGACCTCTTTCTTAACAACCTCTCGCATAGCATTGTTAAGTCTCCGTTGTGGTTCCCTTGAAGGTGTAAAATTAGGATCAATAGGGATACGATGAGTACAGAGAATGGGACTAATGCCCGTGAGATCTTCGAGAGAGTAGCCAAATGCTGATCTATGCCTTTCAAGAACAGTGACAAGTTGTTGTGTTTCGTAATCAGAAAGCTTGTCACTGATAATTACTGGAGTTTTTGGGTTATTGTGCAAGAAGACATATCTAAGGCCAGAAGGAAGAGGTTTTAATTCTATCGAAGGAGGTGAAGGTTGTTCATTTTTGTCTAGCTCAATGGGTTCTACCAACTCTTCTTCTTCTTGAACAAAGTGTTCATGATTAAAGAATGGTTGGGCCATCTGCTCTTGAGTCAGCATTAAGATCTCCTCAATAGGATCTGGTTCAAGTTTGGGTTCCACTATCGTGTTAATTGATCTAGCAAGAGGAACAACAATAGTGGAATTCCCAACCTTGAAGTCTAAATGACCTCGTTGTGGTTGTTCCTGTAGAAGTTTCATGATTGGTCTGCCAATCAAGAGAGGAATCTCCGGTATGTCAAAAATGTGAAAATCTAGACATATTCTAGAGTCCTTGATTCTAACAGGAACTGCCCTTAATACCCCATGGCTTTCTAGAATTAATCTAGATGGACTTTGTAAAAGTTTTTGAGATGGGGTTATGGACTCGTTGGGATAAAGAGTGTCAGCTAACTCCTTGGAAATAACATTTATCCCAACATATGGATTGTAGTGGACCTTCCTAGCGGACCTTCTAATTTGGCATAGAAGAATGGTTGAAGGAGTGATGATCCGAGCTACCTCAGGAGACAGCTCTGCTTCTGTTAGCCATTCGTAACTCAGGATAGCCGAAAGGCTTTTGATGTGTTCTATGTCAACAGATTCTACTGTTAGAATGGATTGAGTGGTCCTTGCTAGAGGTTGTGTTTGGATAGGAAAATTCGAGGTGTTTCCATAATCTTCAAAAAGATCTTCCTCAAATTCAAAGGGATGCTCTAAAGGTGGTGGTTCATCATCCCTTAATTGGTTTTGTATTCCCTTATCAGGAGGTTTCTCTACAACCAAATTACTAGATGGGTCAGGTGGAATTTCTAACTCGGTTCCAAGTTCCTCATCTTTTGGTTTAGGATCAGGCTCGACTTCTTTTTCTTCTTCAGAAAACTCATCATAAATGCCTATGTAAGGGGTATTTTCAAGAATTCTCTCTAGGATAGCTCTCCCCTCATCAGTGAGTTTGTGTGTGAATGAGCCTCCTGAAGCAATGTCGAGGTGAAGAGCAGCTTCCTTGTTTAGACCACGATAAAAGTGGTAGTACAGTACATGGTCAGGCAGGGCAAGGTTTGGACCAGAATTGCTAAGGCTTGTGAACCTAGCCCAAACTGCTCCTAAAGTTTACTTCTCTCTTTGTTTGAATGTAAGAATTTCAATTCTAAGGTCAGCGATTCGAAAAAGTGGGAAGAAAGCGAGACAAAAGTTGTCCCGAAGTTCATCCCAACTTCCATTAACGCCTCCTACAGAATGAGCATACCACTTTTTTGCTCTTCCCAAAAGGGAGAACGGAAATAATTTCCATTTAAGAGTTTCTTGTGTCATGCCAGAAATAGATCGGCAAGAGCACAACTGCTCAAATTCTCTAAGATGGGTGTATGGATCTTCATCTACTTGCCCAGAGAAGGGTTGCTCCTGAATCATGGCTATTAAATCAGGGCCGAGGTCGTAGCCATTTGTAAGAATTGGATGTGATGATGGTGGTGGCTCTAATAACTCGCCCTTTGGAGCAAAGAATTTATAGATAGGAGTGAAATCCATGTGGTGTGGTAAAAAAAAGGAAAAGAAAATGGATACAGGGACGACTTGGTTCGAAACTAGCACAGCTACCGTTCCCCGGCAACGGCGCGAGAAAGCTTGTTGGGTATTTTAAACGCAAACAGAAAAAAAATCCGCAAGCGCACGGATACCGATGTAGCTTTCACCCGGGAGTATTCCAGAGTATCAATTTTCCACAGGGAACGTGAGTGTACTAATTAAGATCCAAGATCGCCCAAGGATAACTATATAATTATTTTTGGTGGGATGAGAGGAAGTTTCCTGAGAGTTCTCTAGTTGATCTAAGAATCAAGAATTACTTCAAGATTATCTATTTTGGGACATCAGAACAGTAACCACAGAAAGAGATGAGAAGGGGGCTAGGAAGGTCTAACTACGGTCCTACAAACACCGATCCAAACGAGGTGGAATACGTCGACTGTTAGGGCTGTCACTACCCTAAGGCTACCACAACAATCCGCAGGATTGGGTGCAATTCCAGGTAATTGCAAGACTAAACACCACGTCTAATCTATTAATTACTACTCTAATGTTGCAAAGATTAGAGCACTTGATGCAAGCGGAAATCCAATAAATAACTTGAATGTAAATAAAAGTAATTAAAGAACTCAAGATTATGAATTGAAGAACCTGGAGAACGATGAAGAACGAACCAGTTGCTGCAAAAGTACAATGTTGAGGAAGATCCGACAGATCCGGCTCCTCCTCCGCTCTCCTCTTCTCTCTTCCTATTTTCTAGATTACAACTAGAACTAACTAGAACTAGAACTAGAGGAACTAGAACTAGAACTAGATGAACTAGAACTAGATCTAGATGAACTAGAGGTAGAACTAGAAGAACTAGAGGGATCCTGTCTACTTGGATGAAGAATGGAAACCCTAGCTTTGATTCTGTAGAAGAGGTATACTCTCCAGGGGCCAGGGGGCCTTGCTTATATAGTCTTTTCAGATGAATCTGGGCCGTTGGATCAAACCGATATTAATCGCACGGTTTTCCTTGATCCCTTAGGTCGGTGGAGCACGATCTGCGAAGTTGAAGCTGATTGGTTACTGTAGCTGGGCGGGCACCCAAGGGGGTAGGGCGGGCGCTCTGCCCCCAGGCCCGATGGGCCTCCCGTTCGTTCCCGTGGCTTCTGGAGTCTTCTAGATGGTAGAAAATTACGCGGCATGTTAATATCTCTATGTAAACCCGACGTGTGGGCCTTTCTTTCATATTTCCTGATAACCCCCTGTAGAAATAGACAAACACCAAAACTCGTGGAATTTTGTCAGATAAAACCCTAAGTCTAGGTGTTGGTTTCATTTGGATCCTTTTCCATGATTAGTTGATGGTTAAATGTGAGCATTAAGGACCGTCAACACTAAGCAGGTCAGAAAACGACGCAACCGCAATCAGAGGAGGCAAATCATCAAGGACGGATGGGCAGACTATGAAGGAGAAGTTGTAAGGTTAGAAGACATACAGTTTAAACAAAATTATCCAGAGGAGATTGTAGCACTGAGTCTGGTGTGGAAAGAGAAGATAACTATACATGAAGAAGAGGCGCCGCCGGAAGTACCGACTACGCCACCCAACGAATCTCAGGACAACTAGAAAACGGAGAGTCCTGTTCGGAGGACTTAAAAACACCGAACGCCCTGCCAAGAGGTAAACTTGGTAGTTATCTTTTTCCTTTCGATTATTTTGCTTAGTTAATTATGTTCATACTATCCTAAAAAGAAAATAAAAATGTTAAAAAATAGCAAGCCCCATGTGAGTATACGAGTGGCATAAAACCCATAAGTACATTCACCGTGGTGGCATAAAAATAAAATAAATATTTCTTTTCTACTTTATAAAATGAAAATATAAAAATAGGAGAGTAATATTTATTAAGGAGTCAACATGATAAAGGCTAGATATTTATGCTAACACTTAATCAGTTCCACAAAGCTTTGTTGTCTATTTGAGCTCCACAGAATTCAAGAATCAAGAAGACTAGCAGACGGAGGATATTCTAATCGTTGTCAGAATACTGCCGACTTTCAAATACACCTCTGCCACCTGCTAGCTACATCAAGAGAAAATACGTCAGAATTCAGCTTGGGGGAGAGCACCCCCATTTATCTCGCTAAGTATTTCTATCTATCTTTATACTTATACTATATTAAAATATAAATATACATAACTATGAAAAACCAAATAAAGATTTTATGCTTATATACATATATATATCTTTTACTTAGTTTAATAAATAAATAAAGTGGTTATGCTAATCTGAATCTTAATAATAAAACTCTAGCATGGATATGATGAATAGTTGCTCTGCCTAATTTTTAAAATTTGAAGTTCTCTCTCAAGTTTAGACATAACTGTTATGATTTAAAGCTTGCTCTAAACCTAAACTTGTGGGAAGAAAACTTGATCTGAAGTCTAAGTTGTTATTGGATATGATATGGGAAGGTTGAGCTGCTGTTTATCTGTTCCTAGAGATGCTAGAATTCTGGAGAATTTTATCTTTGAAAAATCTTTAAAATATTACATGATGAGTTCCTGTATGATGAGAGTTTAAATTCCTACCACAGCCATATATACATGCTTGCTAGACTTTGAGCCACACATTTACTTTTTACTGCTTATGAGCATTGAGTGTGGTCAAGCTGTGTAGACTCTTAGGAGCTTGTCATGTGATTAAATCAAGATTCACTTACACGTTCACTCACACATGCTACTTCTACTCTAGAAGTACCATCCACATATATCCACTCATTTCCATCTCCAGAACCACCCAAAAATATTCTACTCCTAATCCGGGAGAGAATAGCCAAAAATATTTCTATTTTTCCAGTGTGAAGTAAATGCTCAAGTTATATTGTTACTACCACTTGCTATATTATCTCAAGAGATGAGTGCTCTAAAAAAAGAGAGATACGAGGAAATAAAAAGGGGCAAGTGCTCGGAACCTCGAAAGAAAAGAAAAAGTGAGACGAGAGGTAAAAATATACAAGTGTCCGACAGTAGAATTAGAAGTACAAGATACCCACCTGAGAGAAAAGAAAAAAATAAATAGAGCATCTCATTCTCCTTCAAAAGTTTCAAAAGAGAAAGGAAGGTATGTATCCCCTCAAAAGAGCAAAAGTAGAATTAGACTTTCACCATTGTTATCACCATTATCACCATACACCATTCATTCGCCACACATGCACATCTTGATTTGACTTATTGATTTGTTTCTTTGGATACATGGTTTGACTATACAATAAATGTCTTGTAAGTATGTATATTTTATCTCCCACCTATGAGCTCCAGATATTAAAACCTTATTAGAGTAGGGTGAGAGAGAAGGCAATGTCACTATGCCTTATACCACAAATACTATATAATTTTGAGAGAAGGCATATACCATGACTGCCTTGATAAGGATCTAGAAATACCACAAAAGAGAGATATGAGAGAGTCATACAAGGAATCTCTGAGTTTTATTTGAAAATCTGCAAAAACTCTAGAGCTATAGCTGATCAAGAATAAGAGACATGGCACTTGACTAGACTGTTCTATCTTTTAATCACTCAAGACAGAAGTGACGGTTACAAGTCCCATGGTGAAAGGTAAAATGAATAAGTTTTAACTCTTGACAGTTTACTCTAACTCAGAGATGAGATCTTATTTAAAAGCATGTGTACCGTCAATTTTTAAAGATATTGCAACAACTTCTGATCCATTACAGAGTCTATCCTTGCTTAGGGACGAGCAAGAGGTAAGCTTGGGGGAGTTCGTTGACGGTCCTTAAATATCAAATTTAATTATCAAATAAACAAAGAAAAGGATCCAAATGAAATCAACATCTAGACTTAGGGTTTTATCTGACAGAATTCCACGAGTTTTGGTGTTTGTCTATTTCTGCAGGGGGTTATCAGGAAATACGGAATAAAGGCCCACACGTTGGGATTACATACAGATATCAACGTGCCGCGCAATTATCTTACATCTATAAGACTCCAGAAGCCACGGGAAGGAAGCGGAGGCTGAACGGGGCCAGGCACTGGGCGCCCGCCCCCTCCTGGAGTCCAAACAGGACTCTCTTTCGGGAAAGATCTCCACCGACCTAAAGGATCAAGGATAACCGTTCAATCAATGTCGGTTTGATCCAATGGCCCATATTCACTTGAAGGGACTATAAAACAAGACCCCCTGGCCCCTGGAGGAGAGAGCCTCTCAACCCTAATTCATTATTCCTCAAGGGAGAAGAAGCCTCTGATCAAGCCTAGAGCCACCACATCAATTAGACATCTAGATTAGCATAGCTACATAGGATTAGAACTAGAAGGAGTCAATCTTCGATTGGTTTCTGGATCTATCAAGAGGATTCTTGGTAATTCTCTAATTGTTTTTCTAATTGTTCTTCTAATCATCTTTGTTCTTCAATATTATGAATATGACTTTGTTCTACTTCAATATATTGCTTATGACTTTGCTCTACTTGTTTATATTCAAGATTATATTGTTCTTAGTTTATCATAGTTATATACTTGACTTATTTAGATTGGATTTATATACATGTTTAGGATCGTATAGCGTTTATCCATCGGATCCATGGGTAAATGATAGATATTGTGTAGGCGTGGTGCTTATACCGTATTTATCTGCGATTGTACCCAATATGCCAGATCGTGGGGTAGTTCGTGATAGTGACAGCTTCATTGATTCTTATATAGTCCCCCTCTCGTGTATTGGGCTAGCAGAGCAATATTATTACAGGGGAGTGATTGCTATGTTTCTCATTTACCTTGCTAATATCACTATGCATGGGCGTAGTCTTGTCTCGCAATGATTGCTAAGTATGCTTGCACTAACTATGATAATGCTAGACTATATAGTTGAGAATAACTTAGGAAATATTCTTGTAGTTCGTTCTAATACCATGCTAATGACTTTCTAGAATATCTAATTGAGGTGCTTATCATATTTATTATGTGGCTAAGTTATGATGATCAGATTAATTATCATATTTATTATGTGACTCTCTAGAATATCTAATTATCTTTATCAGATTAATTATCTTTGTCACTATTCATTACTTCATATCTAATTGAGGTGCTTATCTCATTTATCTATTGCCCCTTGTAATTAAAAGCAAGTTAGGTCTTTCATAAGTTAACTATAACATGATTAATACCAACATTAATACCTTTCTAATATAACTCAGTTCAACCTCGAGCCATCAATGCTTTTGTTAGTTTTTGTCGCATGTTTTATGTTTCCAAATCATAAATAACGTTTGTAAAGATTCTTTCTAAATAAAACATAATTTGATTAATGATTGCACATATTTGTTTCTCAAATATGAAAATATTGACCTTTTATAATTACTTGTCAACTTAAATGTGTATTTATCAATTATTAATTTGCCTTGTTCAAATATGATCATATAAAGTTATTTTAGATGAATGTGATTAGTATTTATTCAATGCCTTTTCGAATTTGAAGTAGTTTAGGTTTATCTCCGATCTTTCATAAATCATATTAATTATACAATATCAACATAAATGCCTTGTTAGTTATGACTTGCTCCGTTAACTTTGAAAATAAATAGTGATTCTAATTAAGTTGCTATCACTCGTTTTATATTCTCTAAGCTATGAATGCTAAAATAGTTTAAATAATTTCTATAATTATTTATAAATAGAGTATGACTAGAACTATACTTCATCTTTTTATAATTATAATTTGTTTAATTCCACTTTTTGAGTTGTTTCTCTAAAAAGTCTATCACCTCTTTTCATCAAATAAAATAGATCAAGCAAATAGTTGATCTTCTTCGTTGCACTTCGAACCTCGAAAGCCGTGTTCGTTTAACGAATAGTTCCGTTCTCAATCGTTCTTGTGTGACCACGATCGTAGCAACAAGCCGTGTCGTTTAGTGCGCTCTCTTTCAAACTTTTTCTTTTGGATGATGTATGTCCTTAGTCGTGTTTGTTTGTTTGTCTGTTTATGTTGCTTGGTTGCTACGAGTAGAAGAAGCGTGGTTTGTTAGCGCCGAAGACCAAGAGCTGAGGACCGACAGTTGCAGCAGAAGATGGAGATCTGGAAGATAAATGCCAAAGAATTCTGAGCAGTTATACACTGGGAATTAAGGCAAGTGCAGACACCGTTTGATCATTTTGAACCTACTCATTAATGTCATTAACTTTACATGCATGTGTCCAATGAATGCAAACCCTAAGGACATGACTACTTTTACTTACTATTCATTGTTCACCTGGGGTTATGTATATGGGTAGTATAGGCTATACTAGGTTTTGCTTAGCTGCTCTACTCATCTTACACACATGCCTAAACAAGTAATAATCTTCACTCAACTTGATGCTTAAACTATGCTGGATCTTTGGTCACTGCGGTGATAGCGATGTTGGATGCTTACGAGCATCGTGATGATGGTGGTGACAGGGGGAGCGGGTACTGTTGGTGGTCCGGTTTGCCGGACGTACCCATCTCTGCTCTCCGTAAGGACTTAGTCAGGGAGCGGCCCCCTAGGACTTACAGTGCAGCTCCAAGCTATATGGCTCTGGATTGACTAATTATCAGGACCTCCGCTGGTAGGGTGTTACTTTCTGGGTAGGCGTAAGGAAGTAGCTTGGGTATTTATATTAAGAGGTCGGTCAGTTCGGGGTCCCATTGCTATGGGCACGGCTGCCGCGCGCCCCGGCAAAAACTTACGAGTGGCATCCTATTAGTTGGACCCTATGAAAGGTCTCGTAGTGAGACCCTGCCTGCTCACCTTGGCAGTGTTTGGGGGAGTCATGACCCCGGGCAAATGGGAATCACGACTTGGAGTGAACGTCTGCAGAGTATAAAACTGATATATCCGCCGTGCTCACGGTCATGAGCGGCCCAGACCCTCATTTGATGAGCAAATTGGATTCACTGGATACTTGGAGATGGAACTTGGTGAGGTTGCTACCTCGTGTTTTGGTGGAATGGCTATTCCGTGTTGGCAGGATTGCTATCCTATGTTAATAATTGGGGTTAATCCCTGGACTACTATAATTATTATGATAGTCATTTAAAATTTGCTAATTACTACTTACACTAATTAAGGGTTGGGTTTATGCTTCTCATAATTAGTAGTAGGTTGTTCCAATAATAGTCATAATTAAAAGTGATCAACTAAAATGCTAACGCAGTCAAACCAAGTCAGCTTTACCTTGTTTTAAGCCTTGCATGTCACTACTTTCTGTCTGTGCTTGCTGAGTTCGACATAAACTCACCCTTGCTATTTTCCCCACACCCCCAGTGTGTAGTAAAGTGCTGCTTAGAAGAAGGATAAAGATGTCATGAAGTTTTCTAGAAGTATATCAGAAGTGCTTGGTGTACGGAGCCCCCAGTCAACCGTCTCAGAGAAGAATGGAGCCTAAGAAGTTTAGCTACTGTTTCTGCGTACTCTGATGTTTGTAAGTGTTATTATAAATATGTTTTTCGCTATATATAACATTGTTTCTGATATTTCTATTCTTATGTTATACGTGTGGACTTCCTGGACACACATATGACGACTCTGGTCTTATTTTAAAAGCCATGGTGTGACAGGAATGGTATCAGAGCAATGTTGACTGTAGGACGTATGCCTAGATAGCACTGGTCGATTTCTAAAGCTTATTTTGATATAAAACTATTTTCTCATCCCTTGATTCTTTGATTTTGACTATTTTCTCATCCTTGTCGTATTGTATCCCCTCCTTGAATAGTTTCCTTTGAGCTATTTCTATTCATCTCCTTGGCTCTTGTTTAGTTGTTTTACTTAAGTTTTCAAAACTCGTTTTATTTCTCAAATTCGATGGCCCTTCATCATCTCAGACTTACCTTTTAAGATGGCCACCACTATTGAAGAAGCACGTGTAGTATCGCTGATGTGATGTGTGCTTGTCTTGCTTGGTTTGTGTTTTGTGTGTCGTCTCTGTTCAAGTGTTTTGAAGGAGTTCTGGAAGAAATCGTTTGCGATTAGCTCGATCTCTGTTAAGTGGGGTAGTGTTCTCTCTTATTTGGCCTATTTTTTTATCAATCTTGGTCCTTATCATCCATTATATTACATTGTCCCTACCTACTCTAGTTTTTCTATGCCTTTTTTGTTATCACAACTTAATGGATGAATCAACACATGAAGGATGCCCCAATAGCAGCAAGCCCTAGAGAAAGTATTGCCTTCAACAACATTGGCAAGTGGAACAAAATTCTTGTTAAGTCGGGTAGATCCTCTACCACTCTTGATATCTTAAACAAAATAAAGTTTGAAGACCATCTCTTGTCTATCTTTCTTGTATATCAAACTTTATCTTCTTTTTGTCACCAATCTTGATCTTTCTTATCATTGAGTACCAACCCTTGGTCCTTGATCTTACATCTCGTAGTCTTGGAATAAATGAAGCGCGAAGATTCTAAATTCAATCTTTGTCTTCCTTCCTAATCTTTGACAATTCCGAATATTTTCATCATATATCTCCTAAATCTTGAATCAAGAAATTGTGAGCACTGATTTATCGTTTATATCATCGATTGCTAATCTTCACTCCTTATCTTTACACCTTATAATGTGAAAATCCAGTGATCAACCTTTATCTATCTTTTCACCCTCCTTTTATCTTGCTCTTCAACCGATGCGGATCTTCAATCCGTTGACCCCATGCCATAAACTCTAAATCAATATTGAGAATTGATCTTTGACTTCTTTGACAATTTTTTTATCCCTAATTGCTAAATCATATCTTGTCAAAAGTCTCAATACAATCTTGATAATCTACTTTGACTATCTCTCTAGTCTCTTCAAATCTCGGGACGAGATTTATGTTAAGTGGGGTAGATCTATAACACCCCGAAATTTCTATTTCGGGTTGTTATTAGAAAATATTAAATAAAATGTATGGTTTTAACATGTGGATAAAATTTGCCAACAATAGTTTAGATTTTCACATATTTTTATCAAAGAAAAATGGTGCTTTTCAAATATTTTGGAATTAATTAGACGGGCTTTTGTTGATGTGATGCATATCTATTGCTTTAGTTGGTTGATTTTGTATGTGCTATGTTTTAAAAACACGTTTAGACGCCGTCCGATTCTTTCCGAGAATTTTCTAGACTTTTTCAAGCTTTTTTCCATTTTTCCTAGAACAAAATCTATTTTTTATATGCTCTAAAATTCTTTTGCATAGACACCAAAAACTTTATCTAGATTGATCAACTCTCAAAATATCTCTAAAAGTTTTCTTTTAGTTTTTAGAATTTTGGAAATATTTTTCAGGGATTTAAAAATGATTTCAGCTTTTTCTGGAATTATTTTGGAACTGAAAATGATTTATTTAAAATCCCGAAATTAAGAAATTCCGAAACTTCTCGAAACCCTAGACCTATATATATGCCGGCGTAGCCCTCGACGTGCTGATTCCAGAAGTACAACTCATTTTCCGAGCCGCCGCTCGTAGCCCCTTAGATCGATCGCCGAAGTTTCGGATCTCGTTTCCGGTGAACTTTTCCGGCGAACCTTCGGTGAGTGTTTCCGGCTAGCTCCGACGTCCCCTGCGAAAACCGCCGCCACCGTGAGGTTCGTGTCGATCTCCTCTACACCGACAGACCATTAGTTTCGTGAATCCGTCACGCGTTGACCGCTTTCCTTGTCTTCTCTTTCGTCTCCGGCGAACTCCACCATTGCAGGTTTCTTGTTCAAGTTTTCCGGTCATGGGCGCGCCCTTCACCTCGGGCCATAGGGCCAAACCTGCGACGCTGCCCTAGGCCCACGGCCCCGCTGCCAGCACCGCCGCCCTGAGCCCCTGCGTCGAGTGCCTGCAGCACAGGCAGGGCCGCCGCCGCCTCCCTGTGGCCGAATGGGTCACGGTTGTGGCTACCGTGGAGCCCCCTGCCTGGCCCCGCGTGCAGGCCTGCGTCGCGTCGCGCCGGGTGCCATGCCCCGCCGCCCAAGGCCCCAAGCCGGCGCCCCTCCACTCCCCTGCGTAAGCACAGCCACGGTTCATCCAGATGTGCGTACGTGATGTAGATGAGCCAAGGTAGAAGATGCTCTTATTTACGGAATTGCCACTGGACAAGATTAGTCGTAGTTTAATTGTTTGAATTCCGATTTAAGTCGTTCCAGTTGCGTTAGATTCATGTCGTCGTGTTCTACGCAGTAGTGTAAATATTTATTATGTGACTCATTTATACATTTATTGATTTAAATGTAATTTGTTTAATATTTATTTAATAAAGTTCTAATTAAAAGCCATCTAGGTTTGTAATTTGGTTCTCGTTGTATTGCGATCATGTCGGTGTAAACTACGTGTTAGAGACGTTGTTTTTCATGTCTCATATTTTTTGAATATGGTTAATTTGTTTAATTTTTATTGAGTGTCCTTTTTAATTAATTAAAAACATTTAGGGTTTACACTCTAGTTTTTTTTATAGTCAAATATTAACTTGATTAATATTAACTTAAGTGTTTCTTGATTATAGTTTATTTAGTTAAACATGAAGTATGTAATTAATTTGGTTAATATTTATCTATTGCCCCTTGTAATTAAAAGCAAGTTAGGTCTTTCATAAGTTAACTATAATATGATTAATACCAACATTAATACCTTTCTAATATAACCCAGTTCAACCTCGAGCCATCAATGCTTTTGTTAGTTTTTGTCGCATGTTTTATGTTTCCAAATCATAAATAAGGTTTGTAAAGATTCTTTCTAAATAAAACATAATTTGATTAATGATTGCACATATTTGTTTCTCAAATAAAAGTAACATATAAAAATATTGACCTTTTATAATTACTTGTCAACTTAAATGTGTATTTATCAATTATTTTGCCTTGTTCAAATATGATCATATAAAGTTATTTTAGATGAATGTGATTAGTATTTATTCAATGCCTTTTCGAATTTGAAGTAGTTTAGGTTTATCTCCGATCTTTCATAAATCATATTAATTATACAATATCAACATAAATGCCTTGTTAGTTATGACTTGCTCCGTTAACTTTGAAAATAAATAGTGATTCTAATTAAGTTGCTATCACTCGTTTTATATTCTCTAAGCTATGAATGCTAAAATAGTTTAAATAATTTCTATAATTATTTATAAATAGAGTATGACTAGAACTATACTTCATCTTTTTATAATTATAATTTATTTAATTCCACTTTTTGAGTTGTTTCTCTAAAAAGTCTATCACCTCTTTTTATCAAATAAAATAGATCAAGCAAATAATTGATCTTCTTCGTTGCACTTCGAACCTCGAAAGCCGTGTTCGTTTAACGAATAGTTCCGTTCTCAATCGTTCTTGTGTGACCACGATCGTAGCAACAAGCCGTGTCGTTTAGTCCACTCTCTTTCAAACTTTTTCTTTTGGATGATGTATGTCCTTAGTCGTGTTTGTTTGTTTGTCTGTTTATGTTGCTTGGTTGCTACGAGTAGAAGCGTGGTTTGTTAGCGCCGAAGACCAAGAGCTGAGGACCGACAGTTGCAGCAGAAGATGGAGATCTGGAAGATAAATGCCAAAGAATTCTGAGCTGTTATACACTGGGAATTAAGGCAAGTGCAGACACCGTTTGATCATTTTGAACCTACTCATTAATGTCATTAACTTTACATGCATGTGTCCAATGAATGCAAACCCTAAGGACATGACTACTTTTACTGGATCTTTGGTCACTGCGGTGATAGCGATGTTGGATGCTTACGAGCATCGTGATGATGGTGGTGACACGGGGAGCGGGTACTGTTGGTGGTCCGGTTTGCCGGACGTACCCGTCTCTGCTCTCCGTAAGAACTTAGTCAGGGAGCGGCCCCCTGGGACTTACAGTGCAGCTCCAAGCTATATGGCTCTGGCTTGACTAATTATCAGGACCTCCGCTGGTAGGGTGTTACTTTCCGGGTAGGCGTAAGGAAGTAGCTTGGGTATTTATATTAAGAGGTCGGTCAGTTCGGGGTCCCATTGCTATGGGCACGGCTGCCGCGCGCCCCGGCAAAAACTTACGAGTGGCATCCTATTAGTTGGACCCTGTGAAAGGTCTCGTAGTGAGACCCTGCCTGCTCACCTTGGCAGTGTTTTGGGGAGTCATGACCCCAGGCAAATGGGAATCACGACTTGGAGTGAACGTGCACACCTCTGCAGAGTGTAAAACTGATATATCAGCCGTGCTCACGGTCACGAGCGGCCCAGACCCTCATTTGATGAGCAAATTGGATTCCCTGGATACTTGGAGATGGAACTTAGCGAGGTTGCTACCTCGTGTTTTGGTGGAATGGCTATTCCGTGTTGGCAGGATTGCTATCCTGTGTTAATAATTGGGGTTAATCTCTGGACTACTATAATTATTACGATAGTCATTTAAAATATACTAATTACTTCTTACACTAATTAAGGGTTGGGTTTATGCTACTCATAATTAGTAGTAGGTTGTTCCAATAATAGTCATAATTAAAAGTGATCAACTAAAATGCTACCGCAGTCAAACCAAGTCAGCTTTACCTTGTTTTAAGCCTTGCATGTCATTACTTTCCGTCTGTGCTT
Source organism: Sorghum bicolor (assembly GCF_000003195.3). Taxonomy (NCBI): domain Eukaryota; kingdom Viridiplantae; phylum Streptophyta; class Magnoliopsida; order Poales; family Poaceae; genus Sorghum; species Sorghum bicolor. The sequence goes on from NC_012872.2 coordinate 19,975,980, forward strand.
GCTGAGTTCGACATGAACTCACCCTTGCTATTTCCCCCACACCCCTAGTGTGTAGTAAAGTGCTGCTTAGAAGAAGGATAAAGATGTCATGAAGTTTTCTAGAAGTATATCAGAAGTGCTTGGTGTACGGAGCCCCCAGTCAACCGTCCCTGAGAAGAATGGAGCCTAAGAAGTTTAGCTACTGTTTCCGCGTACTCTGATGTTTGTAAGTGTTATTATAAATATGTTTTCCGCTATATATAACATTGTTTCTGATATTTCTATTCTTATGTTATACGTGTGGACTTCCTGGACACACATATGACGACTCTGGTCTTATTTTAAAAGCTATGGTGTGACAGTCCCCTAGTTGACTTTCCTTAAGGGGGGTATCCCAATTAAAGAACTACAAGGAGAAGAAGTGGTTAATGACTAGAACATCGATAAGGACATCAAGTGTTTGGTTTTGGCTCAAGATATCATCCCATTTAGAGAATATTAATGGAGATATATGTCATGGCTGATACTCATAGATTGAGAGTGATGCTTATGAGGATCAGATGACTCCAAAGCTTACAAAGTTGTATGTACAATATGAGAGTGGAACAACTTAACTATGATAAAGGTACCGATAATTGGAACTTAGTGAGGGACGTAACCTTGGATTAAGAGACTCGGTACAAGCAAACTTAAAAGACTATGATGTGTAGCGTTCAAAAAGGATAGGAGAACTAGTCCTTACTATGCCCCAATCAATCTTGTTTTAAGGGGGGCAGTACCGTGATATCACAGGATGATGCATTTTGAAGTGATAATTGTCTTCTGAGATATTCTATGGCTACGATCAACTATTTATGCTGAGATACTGACATTGGTCACTTGATGACGGGGAGTGTAGTATCCCATGGATTAGGAGCATAATAGGACACCACTCATGGATATGTGGGAAGCGCATGATCATCTTGCCTTTGAAGAAAGATGCTATAAGTATGATAAAGCTGAGTACTATCAAAATAACAATACAACAGAGCAAGTTGACATTGAATCAAATCAGAATCCACAACGACGGAAGTGTAAAAGGAAAACTTTACTGTAAACCTCATTGTGCTAGAGTCACTCAACATTCCTTTGGTTCTTGGCAATGGATGGTTATGTGCACACAAGGCAGTGATCTATGCTACCCAGTGGAAAATTTTCTTAACCGCACCATCAGGGAAAAGAGTTGAGTGTCAAGGTGGTCCACTCCTACCTGAGGAGGCATATCCATGCTAAGCTACCATGTCTTTGAGTTGTATAAAAAAAAGTTAGTAGTCAAGATGGACTTTGATCAATTATGAATAATAGACATTCTATGGAATATTTGAGTTTGTCTTGGTATACAAGTTGTGAAGTTGAAAGAGTTATCAAGATCTTTATCCTGTGTTCTCTCAAAGGATCCGTGTCTTTTCCGAATCTCGAGGACGAGATTCATTTTAAGGGGGTAGATTTGTAACACCCTAAAAATTTGTTCTTTTTGAAATAGGTGAAAAAGATTTAATTTTGTATTTTTGTGTTCATGAAATATAGAGAAATAATATTTTTTTTATTAAATTAAAAAATTATCATAGGAGTTTAGCAATATGTTTGAGAATTCATGCCTTTGCATTTGATTTATTGATGTGTGTGTGTTTGACAAAAGTTCAAAATATTTCAAACAGATTTAAAAAGGATTTTGAAATGAGTTTGAAATGGATCTTAAATAAAACAAAGAAAAAAACAAACAAAAGAAAAAAAAGAAAACAACTTTCCCCCTCATTCTGGCTGAAGGCCCAAACCCTCCTCTCCCCCTTTCTCTCCTCCCGCCCCGGCCCAACCTGCGGCCCAGCCAACCAGGCTAGGCGCGCGTGCCTCCCTTCCCCTCTTCTTCGGCTGACCAGCAGGCCCCACCTTCTTTCTCTCCTTGTCTCGCTGACGCGCGGACCCCGCCTGGCAGCGGGCGCCTCCTTCTTCCACCTGCCGTGTTCGAGGCGGACACTCGTGGGTGGCAACCGAAGCCTCCCCAATCCCGCAAACACTGGGATTTGCTTACCTTCCGTGTCAACCACGCCCAATAATAGCCGAGGCTCAACCCCGCGACACCCTTTCGCACCCAATTCGTGTAATCTGTGCCCTAGCCGCCGCCTTCCTCAGGTTTCTGGATCTCGCCGAGGTTGAGTCAAGCCCCCACCGCCGCGCGCTCCTCCTACTCCCTTTCGGACCGAACCAAGCACATAGACGAGATCGCGGTGAGCTCCTCCCCCGCCTGGTGTTTTCCTTTTGTTCTCTAGCGTACGGAAATGTGAGATCCGATGTCTCCGGCGAGCTCGGCTCACCCAGCCATGGCGCCGCCGCGTCAGACCTTTCTCCGGCGGCCGGCCGGCTGGTGTCTCCCTCCTGGAATCGTTGCGAGCCGTCGGATCCCAAATCAACGCGCGAGATTAGAAGATACCTGTTCGCTGGCGTTTTTCTTAAAGAGCCCCTACGTTTTCTAGGTTTCAAACCCACAGTCCAACACGCCATCTCACTTTACGTTTTCTGACTTTGAAAGCGTACTTCATGTCAGGTTGTTTCAAAAATACGTTTTCAATATTTGCAGATTTGCCACTGAACTTAAATTGCTTATAAAATATTCATTTTAACTCTGTTTTTGTCCATTCAAATTTTGTTAGATTCGTAATTACGAGCTCTACATGTTAGAAGTATTAGTTTACTGTTTTGAAACTTTTTAATTTTGTGACTTTAATTAATTAATTTCTTTTCTATATAAAATCTTGGAAAATTCATATCGTCTACGTTTTAACTCCGATTTACTTGATCTTTACGTCTATGAAATCGTAGCGATGCGTAGAATCATTTTATAAACTTTTCATACTGTTTTTATATGATTGGTGTACTGTTCTAATTGTAGCTTTGTTTGCTTCGTGTGTGTTTGTCTCCGGATGATTGTGTGTGGTTGATCAATGATCGAGTTTAGTCAGTGAGTAATTCGTGGTGATAAAGAGTACTTCAGTGATCAAGATCAGAGCTTGGACAACTAGTAAGACCAGCAGGATCAGCAAGCGCAATTGGATCAAGGAAAGTATAGCATTTGGATTTTATTTCTGTGACCATGATCCTGTGACTAGATTAATGTTAAGTAATGAATAATAAAAATGACTTTTTAGCAACTTGATGATTTGTCTGTACGTGATCACCCGGGACAATAGTGCAACCATGAGGGCTATAATTGCTCTGACTTTAGTTAAGTATGAGTAACTTTTCTGGCTCGTTAGCGGTTACCCATGTGGCGCAATTGGGGAATAGCAGACCGTGGATTCCTACGGGTGAATCACATGGACTGACTAATGAAACCAAGCGGCCCTAACTTGTTAGACGAACCTTTGAAAGACTTCATATTGATCCCTGCCGACCTCCCTAGGAAGGGGGTTAAGAGATTAGCTACCTCGGGCGAAAGGGTAAATCATGACTCATGGGTAAAGATGTGCAACCTCTGCAGAGGGTTAAAAACTAGTATACTAGCTGAGCTCACGGTCAGGAGCGGCCTTGGGGACATCTACATTAAGGGCGATGATTCTTGTGTGTTAAATATGCTCATTGATTATTGTTTAATGCTTTACATTATTTATGTCACATTGATCATGAGATTGTTGGAGCTATACAATCTAGTTGCTATACTTGTGGAGTTCGACATGGACTCACTCTTGCTATTTCCCCCAAACCTCAGGAGAAGTTTAGGCTTGTGATCAACCAGTGAGTGGAGTTAATACCCGAAGTTGGAGTTGTCTATCCGCTGTTTGTTATCAAAGGTTATCTCTTTTTATACTATGTACGTTACATATTTATGCGTTGTCTTTTGATATTACCCCTTATTTGTAGCTATATGTGATATTTGACTTCTAAGACTCACATATGGTGCATATCTGATTTTGTCCTTAAAATCGGGTATTACATCACTTCCCTATAATAATGGTGCTCTACAATCCTTTTAATCGGGAGGAGGACTACAGAGGACTCAACAGGACTGTCACTCCCGCAATCTACCTCGCGATCAGGACTATAAGGGGTAATCATAGATAAATATGGTCTAGGCACCTCGCCTACACAATATCTATCACTTACCCATCGGCCTAATGAGTAAGCGCTATACGATCCTATACATAAACATAATTCTAATCTAACTATGCTAAGTATATAATCAAAGTAGACTAATAGCAATATAATTGAGAACATAAGCAAATAGAATAAAGTCAATTCTGATATAATCAAATAGATCAAAGTCACATTCATAATAGCGAGAACTAATATGAATATCACAAAGAAGAATAAAAAATTACCAAGAACGAAGATAGATCCGGACTCCAAGCTAGGCTTGACTCCTTCTAGATATATTCCTATGTAGCTATGCTATAAAACTATAGAGATCTAATCAAGATGGTGGCTCTAGGCTTCTCTGAATTCTCTATCTAAATTCCTCGAAGAATAATGAATTCCTCCTCTCCAGGGAGGGTCAGGGTCGTATTTATAGCCCCCTAGGAAGCACCACAGCCCTCGAATCAAACCGACTTAAACATATGGTTAAGATTACTCCTCAAAGGCGTTGGAGGTAGGATCCACAAGGTGGCTCCTCATTGGTCCAACTGGCCGGGTGGCTGCCCCTAACATGTGGGCGCTCACCCATGGCTGGCTACCAGGTGGGCCCCACTTTGCAGTGGTGCCTCCTCGAGTCTTCTAAAGTATTCCTGAGTTACCGATAGGGTCTTCTCTCTATGTAAATCTGACATGTGGACCTCCTTTTGCTATTATTCCAGTAACCCTCTATAGAAATAGACAATCATCAAAACTTGTAGAATTCTATTAGTGATAACCCCTATAGCTAGATGATATTCTGATTTTAGTCCTTTCTCATGCTATGTTGATGATTAAAAGAGTACTCATCTACCGTCAACAGAAACCTAATTCATATGACCACCAAGATCTAGACTAGCAATCAAGAAGATTAGATCTCCATAGGTCTAGTCTTGTATTAGATATAGAGAGATAGAGTGAGTGTAGAGTTTTAGAGGAGTTTTGGCCTATCGGTGCTTCTCTATAGATGTATTCTATAGGATTAAGTTCCTCCTGGAGCTTGCTTCTAAGATTCATTGGAAATCAACATCTAATACATGTAAACAATTATTTATAGCATTCTTCAATTTTGCAAGTCTACTTTGAGTACGTTGATCTTGGTAGCTCCTTGGTTGAAGTAGTATACTATAGTGTAAGCGTGGCGCTTAGACTAAGTTTAACTGCATTTGCCCCTATTTTTGGGATTTTGTGGTAGTTCGTGAAGGTGACTTTATAGCTTCATTGATTCCTCTATAGTCCTCTTCCCGTTAATAGGATTTGGTAGGACTATGTGAAAGCCCTAGTTTGGTTTTGGATAATTGATGAAACCCCAGTACTAACCTCTATACTAAGTGTGTGTAGATTTAATGGGGTTGGTACATGCCAAGTGATGGAGCAAGTGATGATCATAGTGATGATGGTGATGACTACAAGATGATCAAGCGCTCAACATGGAAAAGAAGAAAGAGAAAAGAAAGACCCTATGGAGATCAAGGCAAAGGTATTGCTTAGGGTTTTAGTTTTGGTGATCAAGACAACATAGAGGGTGTGATCACATTTAGGATAGATAGCTGTACTATAAAGAGGGGAATTCTTTGGCTAAGCGGTTATTAAGTGCCACTAGGTGTCATTGTTCTTGTGCATGCATTTAGAACCTAGTGAGCTAACTTAACTCCTTCGAAGAAAATGATCGTGAAAATGATAACACACTTGCACATGTTGGTACACATGGTGTTGGTGGCACACTTTGAGAAGGTGGAGTTTGAAGGGTAGAGAGCGCTTTTTGAGAAAATGTAATGCTTATTTTCTATTGCGCAGGTGGAAAGTTTGGAGAAGTCACTGGAGTATTTCTCACTGAAAAACACTCACCGGATGCTAGCCTCGGAGGCACCGGACGCTGCTCCTGCGTGTCCGGTGCACTCTCGTTTCTGGTAGAGGTGAAGGGAGCACCAGATGCTCAGCATCGGACGGTGGCCAGACAGTGTTGGCGTGTCTAGTGATGCATGGCTTCAGCGGTGAGAATGCGAGTGTTTTTGACTGAGAGCACCGGACGCTTAGGGAGCATCTGGTGGTTGAGTTCGGAGATCCCGCGCGTTTGACAACCTCTCTGCGTACGGGTCCAGTTGAAGGGTCGGGATGGCGGACTAGAGGGGGGGTGAATAGTCCTTTCTAAAAATTATCGCACCGACTAACTGAAATAAGTGCGGAATTAAAACTATCAGTCTAGACAAGACTATACCCCTCTATTCTAAGTTCTCTAGCACCTTGTAAAAGATCCTAAACAAGCAAACAAGGTGCTACCTTAGCAAGAGCTCACCTAACCACTTTTAGAAGCAAGGTCACACAAACCTATGCCACTAGTACTTTGTAAACCGGAGAGCTCCTACACAACTAGTAAACAAAAGCACAAAGCTCCTAAGCTCAATAGCAATGCTCAATAACAAGGCAACCAATGCCAAATTAGAGAGCGCAAATTACTTAGCTACACAAACTAAGCAATGTGACTAACAATGTTACACAAACCAAATTAGTCGAGCAAGGGGAACTACTTCTAGCTACACAAGTAAGAAGGTAACTAGCAAGCTACACAAGCTAACTAATTACAAGAGCAACTACACAAGCACAAACATATGGATGTAAATACAAGCTTGTGTTAGGGACTTGCAAACCAATGGGGAGAACAAAGTTGACATGATGATTTTCTCCCGAGGTTCACTTGGTTGCCACCAAGCTACGTCCCCGTTGTGTCGACCAACACTTGGTGGTTCGGCGGCTAAGAGGTGTTACACGAACCTCGTCCCCACTAGGACACCACAAGAACCTACCCACAAGTGAGGTAGCTCAATGACACGCATGATCTAATAGAGTTGCTCTTCGCGATCCCCACGGGGTGAGCACCGTACCCCTCACAATCTCTTCTCCGGAGCACCACACAATCTCCTTGCGTGCTTCGATGGAGTCACAACCCACCAAGCCATCTAGGAGGTGGCAACCTCCAACAGTAACAAGCAACACCGGCTTGCAACACGAACACCTAGTGCCACTCGATGCAATCTCTCAATGCAACGTACTAGAATCACTCACTCACACAATCGGATGATCACTATCAAGCTTATGTGAGTTAGAGGCTTCACTAGCACTCCCCAGGCATGGATACTAAGTCTCAATGGTGCTCAGCACTAGCCAAGGCTGGCCACCACTTCTATTTATAGCCCCAAGGGCTAAACTAGCAGTTGCCCCTTTACTGGGCAAAAGTCGGGGGCACCGGACTCACTGTAGGGAGCCACCAGACGCTCAACCCCATCGTCCGGTGCTCAGGCGATAGCCACGTGTCACTAGCCGTTTGAACTCGACTGTTGCTGCAACGGCTACCATGCGCGCGCCTACACCAGCACCACCGGATACTCTACTAGTCCACACTAGACGCGTCCGGTGCCCACCGGACCCGTGCGCAGAGAGCTCCGCAACTCGCAGGGTCACCGGACGCACACGAGCAACCACACCAGACGCTCAACCCAGCGTCCGATGCTCAGCAGTTAGAAACCACTCGCGCACAATTACTGACGTCACTCCACATCGGACGCGCAAACAGTAACCGCCCTCCGTTCGGTGCATTCTGCACGCCTGAGCCACAGACTGACACCACATCAGACGCTCTAGTCCAGTGTCTGATGAGTGTTTCTCAGCGAAAAATACTCCCGTGACTTCTCCAAACTTCCCACCGACGCAATAGAAAATAAGCACTTCATTTTCTCAAAAGCGTCGAATCCCGCCGAGCTTACGAGGCGGGAGGGAGAGAGGAACCCAAACCCCTCTCAACCCTAGGAACTCCACCTCCTTTTCAAAGTGTGCCAACACCACCAAGTGTACACCACCATGTGCATGTGTGTTAGCATTTCATAAATATTTTCCCAAAGGAGTTAGCCTCTCAAACTCGCCACGCCACTCGATCCTAACACATATGCAAAGTTAGATCGCTCAAGTGGCACTAGATGACCGATATGCAAACAAGTTTGCCCTCATGATAGTACGGCCATCTATCCTAAATCCGGTCCTAAACTTCTCTACACACCTATGACCGATGAAATGGAAATGCCCTAGGTTATACCTTTGCCTTGCGCTTTCCATTCCATCTCCTCCAATGTTGATGCAATACATGCACCAACCAATCACCAAATGATATGATCCACTTCATATCATTACGTGACCATATTGGTTCATTGATCTTGACCTCACTTGCTCTTCACCATTGCCTCGGTCCATCGGCGCCAAGTTTTGCTCAAACTTCACCATCACATGCGGTCCCTCGCTTCAAAGCCTCTAACTTGCCCTTCACTCTTGCAACCGGTCCATCGAGCCAAGCCTCATCTTGATCTTCTCCACCTTGGTCGCATGACTCCATGTCATGTCTCATATGCAATGAGCTCCTTTGGACTAATCTCCTGTGTATCTCACATAAACACTATTAGTCCACCTAAGTTGTCACTCAATTACCAAAACCAAACAAGGACCTTTCACCGGTGTGTATCGGATGCGTTCGATGCTCACTTGACCGCGTCAGGTGGTTTGAATATGACCGTTAGAGATCGACGCGTGTGATTCAAACAAGTGGACACATGCCATGTTCTAAGCACCGAACGCATGGGTTGAGCGTCTGGTGACCCCATGTTCTGCCCAGTGAAAGAGCCAACGGCTCTATTTGTTTGAGGGGCTTATAAATAGTTGTTGGCTGGCTTAGGGCTCACTCTCTTGGCATTCTTGACTACTTGATATCCTTGTGAGCCGAAGCAAACACCTCCCACTCATCTCCTTCATAGATTAACCATCTTTGTGAGATTGGGAGTGATTCCAAGTGCATTTACTTGAGTGATTGCATCTAGTGGCACTTGGGGATCGATTTGGCTACGGTTTTCTTGTTACTCTTGGTGGTTGCCACCACCTAGATGACTTGGAGCAGTGGAGGAGCATTAGCACGAGTTGGTGATTGTTCATGGCCATCTCCTAGTGATTGTGAGGGGTTTTGTACTTTCCCCGGCGGAGAGCCAAAAGGTAACTCTAGTGGATTGCTTGTGTCATTGAGTTACCTCACTTGTGGGTCATTTCTTGCGGTGTCCTAGTGAGGACGAGGTTCGTGCTACACCTCTTAGCCGCCGAACCACCAAGTGTTGGTTGACACAATGGGGACGTAGCGTGCCGGCAAGCACGTGAACCTCGGGAGAAAAATCGTTGTCTCAATTGTGTTTGATTGGCATTCTCCTGGTGCTTGATTGTTCATATATTTGTGATTGGTTCATCCCCTACACGGCGGTATAAATATCTCTTCTTCTCCTTTTACTTACTGCAAAGTAGTGTAACTAGTTTAGTTGCTAGTTTTGCCTTGTGTAGTTAAGCTCACTAGTGTATCTTGTAGAGGCCTAGTTCTTGTGTGCCTAGTGATTATAGCAACTAGAATTGTTGGATAGGTGGCTTGCAAACTCCCCATTAGAGCTAGAGCAAAAAGCTTCGCTTTGTTATTTACTAACCTCTTGCTCTAGTGAGTTTGTAGAATTTTTAAATAGGCTATTCACCCCCCTCTAGCCATATTAGGACCTTTCACTATGGTGCTTATATATAAGAAACTCTAATTTTGTTGTTTATAAGATATCATCCGCAATAGAATGATAGAAGGCAAGTTTATAGGGATTGGAATTAGATAGACCTTAGTGATCTCCTTTACTCTCCCTATTATTTGATCTTGGTTGTGAAGTTGGGTTAAGCATAGTACTTGAAATAATCATCACCTACTGTTTCTTTAGGTTTGATATCAAAATTGGGTTAATCTCGGTGAAGTTCTACAACGGTGTAATATCTATGTGCTTGCGGATATCTATATTTACTTGTGTGCATTTAATTTATACCAACAAGCATTTCTGGCGTCATTGCGAGGGAACGGTTTCCTGAGATTAATTTTGAGTCTAGCTTAATCTTGTATTACGCATTTATCTTTTATCTTTTAGTTATCTTTCCTTTTTTATCATGGATCCTATATCCACACTTTTATATCAATACAAGGCTCATGCCTAAAGCCAGCTGAATCATCTAAGCCCATCCTATCACTGGTTATGAGCTACGCATGCAACTAATTGAATTAGTTCAGGAGAATAGTTTCTCTAGCAATAATAATGAAAACCTCTATACTCACTTACGTGACTTTGAGCAGACCTGTGCATGCATACACATTAAAGGCATGTCTGGTGAAACTTTAAAATGGAAGTTTTTTTTCCTTTTTTTAAAAAGATGAAGCTAAACATTGGTATAATCATCATGTGTGGAGTAGTCTGGGAGATTGGGAAGCCTTATGTTCAAGTTTTTGTTTTCAATTCTTTCCAATATATAGGGTTCCTAAACTTCGTTTGAAAATCTTAGGTTTTAATCAACACTAAAACGAGGTTTTAGGAAAGGCCTGTGACCGATTTAATGATATCTTGAGTTTAGAACCTAACCTATCTTTGCCAAAACACATTCTTCTCCAACATTTCTTCCTAGGCCTTAATAAGAAAACTAGAAAATATCTTAATACAGCTGTAGGAGGTTCGTTCTTGTATACCACTGCTGAACAAGCCAAAGACATTCTTATGAAAGTCTTAATCGACCTTTTTGATGAGAGAGCAAAGTTGTTAGATGAAGAGCCTCAATTTGATGAACCAGAATCTTTTTCTGAACTATCTCAACCTTTAGATACTTTAGAGCATGATTTATCTAAGGAAGAGGAGGAAACTCTTCCAGATTTCATGCTTGAAATTGAGGATGATCTTTTTGCTAATTATGAAAATACCTCAAAGTAGTGGCGAATCTAGGATTTTATCTTAGGGTACGCCGTCCAAAAATTTTCATATACAATTCACTAAATTCATCTAGCAATTCAGTAACAATTGTAAATTTTGCAATGTGATTTGGTAAATTATAGGTATAAATTAGTACTAGAGACTTACCATTCTATTTTCTCATTGCTTTATTCGATACTTTTGAAGGTACATGAATATCTTGACTATATCATCTTCATCAACTTAAAAAAAATATCGCGCTCAATAAAATGACTAGATAATCATTCAAAACTAAATATAATAATTTTCTATAAAATGAAAAGAGCAAAGATTAATTTTTACCTAATAATAAGTAAAATAATGAATCAAGATAATAAGCCCTAATTATGATGACCGTAAAAACTATAGATGAGACTTACAAGAAATAGATCGGTGATCCTCCAAGGCTCCAATTCAGAGCTGGGTGAACGGAGACTCACCGGTGAAAGGGCATCAGGCGCGGCGGTGTGTTCCTCCATAGGCTCCATACTTAGGCCCTGTTTGGTATGGTTGGTAAAGTTTAACTCCCATCACATCGGATGTTTAGATATGAAGTACTAAATATAGACTATTTATAAAACTAAAAACATAGTTTGAGAGCAATTTGCGAGGCGAATCTTTTAAGTCTAATTAGTCCATGATTAGACACTAATTGCCAAATAAAATGAAAAAACTACAATATTTGTTAAACTTTAAGACCTCTAACCAAACACCGCCTCAGATTAGTAATTTCAAACATCATGTAGAGTCAGAGACTCGGAGTGCATATGCCGTATGGGTTCACTTAACGAGTGGGGCTTGTTACATGGGCCTCCCGTCGTCATGTGATGGTGTCCAGGTTTGTTTTTTTCATTTTTCTTTTTACAAATACAATGTATACACTATATTATATAGTATATATATTACTTGCCACTGGTTTTGTAGGGTATGCCGGTGCATACCCGACATAGCTTGTGGCTACGCCACTGCCTCAAGTATCATATAATGAAAAGATCTCAAGGGATTAAGCTTAAATCCCATGTTGAACTACCAGACCATGAGGAGCTTTTTATTAAAAAGATACCAAAAGAGTTAATAGTTGTTTTAAGTGATGGGTGGTTAGAGGAGTCAGAGCTTTCACCTAAAATAATCTGGTTAGATACACCCTCTGTCATTATTCAATATCAACTCAATAGTGCTCCTTCTGACACCTTTATAATCTAATAGTAGGTGTTAATATCATGTCTACTACTTTTGATCAAGAATTATTAAAATACATGTCATTAGCCCCAACTACCAAATTGCTGAAGAGTCTTACAGGACACATTATTTCAAGTTTAGGAATTTTATGTGTCCTTCCTATTTTGATAAATTCACTTCTAGTCTAGTTAAATTTTTACATCTTTGATGTCTGAAATTTGATTTGTTTATTGGACAACCAATAGAAAGACTCATTTGACAAGGACACACAGGGAAAATAAGAACTAAACTTGGGAAAAAGTTTAAGTTCTTTGTACCTTTCACTCATTCTTTAAATGCTTATCTAGAACCACTTCCTGAGCCTGACCCAATAAAAGATGTTAAGGTTGCATGTCTTGATGAATTTGTAGAAACATACTTAGAAGATGATGCTTAGTTTTTCACTAAAGAAGAAGGTGTTGGGGATCACTTTGATCCTGAACCTCTTGATGAGTTATTAGAACCACCTAAGCCCTCTATTGAACTTAAACCCCTACCTTCTGGACTTAGATATGCTTTTCTAAATAATGATCAGGATTCATCTGTGATCATAAGTGATAAACTCACTAAAGATGAATCTTTGTGCTTAATAACTATCCTAGAAAAGCATATATCAGCTTTTGGCTATTCACTCCAAGACCTTAAAGGAATTAGTCTTGTTCTTTGCACCCATTGCATCCCTACAGATCCAGATGTTACACCTTCTAGGGAGCCCCAATGTAGGCTTAATAATGCAATGAGGGAGGTTGTCAAGAAAGAGCTTTTGAAACTTTTGCATGTTAGGATTATTTATCCTGTGCCACATAGTGAGTGGAGTCCTATTCAAGTTGTACCTAAAAAGGGTGGAATGACCATTGTTAAAAATGTAAAGAATGAATTGATTCCTAAAAGAACCATCACTGGTTGGTGAATGTGTATTGATTATAGAAAACTTAATAAAGCAACTAAAAAAAGACCATTTTCCGCTACCCTTTATTGATGAAATGTTGGAGTGTCTAGTGAACCACTCTTTTTTTCTTTCTAGATGGTTATTCAGGCTATCATCAGATTCCAGTCCACCCAGATGATCAAAGCAAAATCACTTTTACATGTCCATATGCTTATTGTAGAATGTCTTTTGGATTATGTAGTGCTCCAGCTTCTTTTCAAAGATGCATAATGTCTATATTTTCTAATATGATTGAGGAAATCATGGAAGTATTTATGGATGATTTTTCTGTTTATGAAAAAACTTTTGATGATTGCCTTGAAAATTTAGACAAGGTTTTGCAAATATGTGAAGAAAAACACTTAGTCCTTAATTGAGAAAAATGTCATTTCATGGTTAGAGAAGGTATAGTGTTAGGACATTTAGTATCTGAAAGAGGAATTGAGGTAGATAAAGCTAAAATTAAAGTAATTGAACAGTTACCTCCTCCTATAAATTTTAAAGGAATTGAAGCTTTCTTGGTCATTGTAGTTTTTATTGCTGATTCATCAAAGATTTTTCTTATATTGCAAGACCATTGATAAATTTGTTAGCTAAAGATGTCCATTTTGAATTCAATGCTGTATGCTTGAAATCTTTTAATATTCTTAAAGAAGCACTCATCTCTATACCAATCATTCAACCCCCTTATTGGTCTTTACCTTTTGAAATCACATGTAATGCTAGTGATTAAACTGTGGGGGCAGTATTGGGACAAACAAGAAATAGAAAGCATCGTGCAATTTCTTATGCTAGCAAAACCCTGATAGGATCTCAACTTAATTATGCAACAACTGAAAAAAACTCCTAGCTATTGTTTTTTGCTATTAATAAGTTTAGGTCTTACTTAGTCGGAGCAAAAGTAATTGTTTACACTAATCATGCTACTCTAAAATATTTGCTTACTAAGTGAGATGCTAAACCTTATTTAATAAGATGGATTTTACTACTCTAAGAATTTGATTTTGAAATTAAAGATAAAAAGGAATAGAAAATATTGTTATCGAGCACTTGTCTAGAATGAACTACCTATTAATGACTCATTGAGGGACAATATGCTCTTCAAAATCATGAGAGCAGACCTTGGTACTTGAATATTGTCAATTTATGGTTGCAGGATATGTACCACTAGGGGAACACATAAGGAAGCTCATTTATGAAAGTCGTCTCCACATATGGGATCCACCGTACCTCTTCAGAGTGTGTGCTGATGGCTTGCTCAAGATGTGTGCCTATAGAATAGGGCATCCAAATTATGAGAGA
>NC_012872.2:19990470-20036753 GCF_000003195.3 Sorghum bicolor
TTTCCAAGTCAAAGAACTGTGCGTGCATTTTAGTGGCAGTTGGCTATGTCTCCAAGTGGGTACAAGTTGTACCACTAAGAAGAGCTAATTCTCAGAACTCTAAGAAATTGTTTGAAGAAATTATATTCTCAAGATTCAAAGTTTCAAGATTGGTGATAAGTGATGGAGGAAAATATTTCATTGATAAGACATTCCATGCATACTTGAATAATCACGGGATTCGTCACAAAATTACTACTCCATACCATCCTCAGACAAGTGGCCAGATAGAAACATCAAATAAGCAGATCAAGAATATCCTACAGAAGACAATTGGTGAAATGGGGTCTATGTGGAAAGATCGACTACCCAAAGCATTATGGGCTTACCGAATAGCTTATAAAACACCTTTGGGGATGTCGCCTTATCAACTAGTATATGGAAAGATCTATCATTTACCACTTGAGCTAGAGCACAAAGCTTATTGGGCTATCAAGCATTTGAACATGGACCTTGAAGCTACAGAAGAAAAGAAAAAGATGCAACTCTCTAAGTTAGAAGAGTGGAGAGAAAAGGCATATCGTAACTCAAGAATCTACAAAGAGAGAACCAAGAGGTGCAATGATAGAAGGATAAAGAAAAATGAATTTGCACCTAGAGATAGAGTACTACTTTGCAATTCTAGGATCAAATTATTTGGGCATGGTAAGTGGGAAGGACCATTTACGGTGGTAAGTACTTAATCACATAGAGTGATAACTCTACAAACAAACAAATGTACATTATTCAAGGTAAATGACCATCGTCTTAAGATCTTTCTACAACCTAATAGACCACCTAAGATAGTAGATGTGATAAATTTTATTATTTTACCATAATTACACTACTGCCATCCTCCGTTATGGATTAAAATTTGAAATTATATTTTTCATGTAAGAAAAGGAGTCAGAAGCACATACAAGAAAATTCACCCCGAGAAGATGACATGTAGTGTTGGCTGGCCCTGCCCTTGTGCCGACCGGTCTCCCACTTCCAGCTCTCGTGCCCCTCCAATTATCTTATCCCTTCTACACCTTTCCACGCTAGAATTTTGCAACTTTAACCGAAAATTGAATACTTTTCCATATGGAGTCTATTAGGAGAGAGTTCTGACCTCCTGTGCTGCCTAGTCAACCCTTTATATATATATATATATATATATATATATATATATATATATATATATATATATATACAAACCTATGCTTGCCTTATTCTTCGTCCCATCAAAGCCTCCTCTCTTTCCCATAGAGAAATTTCCCTTTCTCTCTCTCTCTCTCATGATCTAATGGATAGAAAGGAGATCATCCCTTTTAACCTCAACAAGATCCCACCGAAGGAAGATGCACTGGCCATCGTCCTTGTTCCAAAGACACTACCCCTCGCTGTCTTCCCTCCAAAGCCATTGACTACAGTGCCACCAAGTCGGAGCTATGAGCAAGCATACTTCACTCAAGCTTGTCATCCGCCGCTTCCACTGCTACATGAGCAACTACTTCTTGAAGATGCACCGAAGAGCTCGAAGATCATCATACCACAAGACACCAAGTTGCTTCCTCCTAAGCCTTAAGAACAACTTGTTGGTGTGAAGACTAACAAGTTTGGAGAGGTCATCTGTGCAATGTATACCATTGCTTCCCGAGTTACTCTTGAAGCGATTCGTGCTTCGCCGAGTCAGATCAAGTTCATACCTCCAAGAGAAGCTCCCAAGAGATCTGCACCACTGGTGGAAAGAGATGCAAGGCACTAAAGTCGATGCCCTCTCCAAATTAGTCTCATCCATTAAGGAGAATAACACCCTCCTTAATAATAATTTACGCGTCACGAGTAGGCTAGCGGAGGTGAATATGGCTAAAATCAAGAAGCTTAAGGAGGACAAAGGCACTCATTAGTGAGATTGCCCAGCTTTCCAAAAGAGATGGAAAGTGATTAGTTATCTTAGTAATAACGCATAGTTATGTTAGGTCAAAGTTTTTAGGTTTGTACCCTAAGTGTTAGGTTCAGTTCTAATGGCTGAAGCGGCAGCCCCTTGGAGGCATCAGTAGTCTCTGCAATGGACATTCAAAGTCCAATCTTCCTAACAGACAATCAACAGTTGGTGTCTTGGTGACTTTCTTCAATGGACCTGATCACTCATCGCCTCCTCTCTGGGACATCAAACATTACACTTAGAGATTCATCAACTACAATACAGCAAACAACTACAAGATCTTCAAAATAGCAAGAAATCAAAACTCCACGGCGTACCTGCTAGCTAATCAAGCTTGTCATTCTTCATCTTTGTATCCTAATACTATATGTCCATAACCTGTTCAAATCAGGCTCATGTAACCAGATGCCCCTTAAGGGAGGCTCTGACTTCTGTATCTTGGAAGTGTCTTTCCCTCAAAGTAGCTTCTTGGTGTTAATATATTTCCCAGTGAAAAAAAACATGCTAGAGCATGTGTTGATTAGCTAGAGTTAGCATACTCCCTCTATCTCTAAATATCTGTCATTTACGCTTTTTGAGAAACAACTTTGACTGAATATATATTAAAAAATATTAATATTTATAATATATAATTAGTCTTATTGGAACAATCTTTAAATCTAATTTTTTATTAAATTTATTTAGAGATATAAATGTTGCATACGACAAGTTTTTCAGGGACAGAGGAGCAAGTGAGACGGTAGCCTGACCACATCACGTGGTTGATTTCCACATGACCATGTCACACAAATTTCAAGTTTGTGTAAGTCTACAACACTCTAAACTCACACCATTTGTGCCTCACTCCATTTCAGCTATTTCCGTTGCACACCTTGACGCTTCCCTAACGCATGACCCCATTCTCCGGGCCTCCCCAAAGCAGTATGCCAAGAACTCCCAAAAAGGCTTTCTAGCTAGCTCACACCAATGGCGACTCTGTCTCGTCCTCTACACACCAAGGCTGCTGCCGCTATCTGTCGACCACGGCAACGATGGCATGGTTCCCTTGAAAGGACCACCAGCAGCTACCCGGTGAAGAAGCATGCCTGGAGATTGCAGGCGAGCTACAGGGGTCTTGAGGCACTGTATGACGATGGGTACCAGACGGTGAAGAACCTAGATTACTACTACGAATCACTTGCCGAGCTGGTGGAGCATGACAGTGGGCCGGTGCGCTGGTTTTGCCCTGTCGATGCCGGCTCGCCGATCAAGGATGCTCCTCTAATGTTATATTTGCCCGGTAACTATATATGCCTTCAATTAATGTTGTGCGATCAGTGGTATAGTGTGTGATGCATCAAACGTGTTGGCGTGAGAACTTTTCAGGCGTAGATGGAATGGGGATGGGACTCTTCATGCATCACAAGGCACTTGGAAGGTCGTCATCAGAAATAATTTGTTTCAGTTGGGAATAGTTTCACTTGGTCAAGCACTGAAGCATGTTTAACCTCAAAATTTTCCACATCTTAATACAAAGATACGCAAGCCATTTGTGTATTTGAGAAAAAGCACTGAATATTCGAGAAAAAGCACTGAATAATGTTGGATACGTACTGTTCCCATGTGCAGGATTTTTGAACTAAGATGCATGCACGTTCCTCTTCATGATCGCACGCCATTTGAAGGTAGACATACATATGTTTGTGAATTAAATTTATTGACGAAGGATTGTGGATCGAGGCTGTTTCATTCCATCATATCGTAATAGAGGATTTTCATATGAAGAATAACTTGCCAATTTTGAAGTTCTCGAGATTGTAAGCTGCTTTTATTTTTCAGATCTTGTTACAATGGTAGAAGATGTTGTAAGAAAAGAGAATACCACTTCTCCCAGTAAGCCCATCTATCTATTGGGGAATTCTTTTGGAGGTTGTTTGGCACTTGCAGTAGCTGCTCGTAATCCACATATTAATTTGGTATTGGTACTAGTGAATCCAGGTATATTCCAGAATAAATGTTTTCAATTGTATGATATTCCTAATTTACAATTGATAATTCTTTACTTATAAGTTTTCCTTCCTTTGTCACTGCAAAAGCAACATCATATGAGAAGTCAGGCATACAACAACTTCTATCGCTTCTCAGCTTGTTCTCAGATCAAGCATGCATGGCAGTTACAGCTCTATTGAACTACAACATCGGTAAGAACCTAGACCTTGCTGTACAAAATTTGTAAAATAGTAGGTGTTATAGTAGGCAACACCTACCAGCGCTGGCGTCAGCAAGGGGGCTGAGTCCTGGCGCATAGGGCTAGAATTTGGATAGTTTGTTAGAGTTTGAGATAGATAAGATTAGATAGATTTTGGAAAGATATCATAGAGTTTGGGTTAGAGTCCAGGTTTGATAAAGAAATCAGAGTTTGTTAAGAGTTTGTTACCTAGATTGTAATAGGACTATAAAGTCCAGTCAAGTTAATGAATCAAGCTCAGCCTGGGATTGTGTCTAAGACACCCTTGGGCACCCAGCACCCCTTCCCTGTTCCCTGTATGTCTTCCTGCT
This sequence comes from Sorghum bicolor, assembly GCF_000003195.3. NCBI lineage: Eukaryota > Viridiplantae > Streptophyta > Magnoliopsida > Poales > Poaceae > Sorghum > Sorghum bicolor. Next base: position 19,994,957 of record NC_012872.2, read on the forward strand.
CTGCTAGTGTCGGCTCTCCGCCGCCGCCAATGCTCAAGCCCTCAACCTCTCCACTCCCCTCCCTACAACCTCTGCAGCAAAGCCCAGCGCCGTAACAACGTGGTATCAGACTCCATGGCAACGACCGAGGATTCCTCCGCGCCGCTCGCACCGTCGACCAACGTGTCCGCGGCCACGGCTGCTTCGCAGCCGCTGACCGCCACCACCGGCGCTCTCCTCCCCACCACCCCGTCGTCCCAGCCACCCACGCTCGCCTCCATCGCCGACTCGCTCGCTCGACTCACTTCCGCGTTCAACGGCATGCAGCTGCAGATGTCAGCCATGAACCATCAGCTGTCTGCCCAGGGCGCCAGACTGACTGCCATGGACGGCCAGCAAGGGTACCCCCAATTCGGCCTGCCGGGGTTCGGGGGTGTTCCCCAACTACCGGCGACCTCGGCACCGCTGATCACGGAAGTCACGACGGCTGTCGAGGACTCATCTACGTCGGTGTTCCCTACACTGCAGCAGTCGTCCACAGCTCCGCAGGGACAGCAGTCCGCACTGACGCCACCACCCATGGGAGTTCCAATCACACACATCCAATTCCCTCACTCTCCGTCGCTGATCCCACAGTTTGGCTCGGTTATGCAGAGTCTGCCCCTGCCGGCTTCTGCCCACATGGCGGCTTCTCAGCTGGTATGGGAGTCTGCCGCTGTCCCCAAGTATCACAAGATCTCCTTCGAAACATATGACGGCAAGGAAGATCCGCTGGGTTGGCTCAACAAATTTGAGCAATTTTTTTGGGGCTAACTCACGCGCGAGGTGGACAAAGTCTGGATGGCATCATACCACCTCAAAGGGGTAGCCCAGCAGTGGTACCTCGTCCTGGAAACCGACATCGGCTGGCCATCGTGGCCAGACTTTCGTCTCTACTGCCAGCAGCGCTTTGGGCCCGCCATCAGCACTAATCACTTGGCGGACTTGGCGCGGCTGCCGTTCGGATCCAACGTCGACGCATATATAGAGGCGTTCCAAGCACGGGCCGTGCACGCAGGCGATCTCTCCTCGCTGCAGCGTGCCCGGCTATTTACGGGTGGACTGCCGGACTACATCCGCGTGGACGTCGAGCTCCAGGATCCCCAGGACCTCCAGCATGCTATGCGCCTGGCCCAGGCATACGAGCGTCGCAATGCAGTCCTGCTGCCCACCTTACCAGGACCCAACGCCCGACGCGACGTCCACCAGCAGCCTTGTCGGCACCTGCACCGACCAGTGGCTCGCCCTCTTCTGCACTGGCGCCTCCGACGCCGGCCGTGTGCCCCTACAAGCGTCTCACGCCGGAGGAGATGGCTGAACGTCGCAAGCTCGGCCTCTGCTACAACTACGATGAGCAGTTCGATCGAGGGCACAAATGCGCCCGCCTATTCTATCTGGAGGTCCCTGATTATATCGTCGAGGAGCCCGACGAGCCGGACGACGACCCACCAACCGAGCAGCCAGCGCTCGACCCAGAGATGCCGATGATCTCACTGTCCGCGGTGACGGGCATCCGGGGGCGCGACACCATGCAGCTGCATGTAACGATCGGCGCCCACGACTTCACGGCTCTTCTTGACTCAGGGTCGACGCACAACTTCATCAACCCAGATGCTGCTAGCCGTGCAAGCCTGTAGTTCACAGACAGCAATGGCGCCCATGTTATCGTCACGAACGGTGACCGCGTCGCGTGCCAGGGGCTCGCCCGCAGCGTTCAGCTCCTCATCGGCAATGAACGCTTCACAGTGGACTGCTTCTCGATCCCGTTGGCACCCTACGACATGGTCCTAGGCCCTCATGTGGCTGCGTGCTTTGGGGGCCTATACTTTGGGACTTCACAACGCTACGGATGGCGTTCACCCTCTGGGGCCGCCGGGTGGTGTGGACAGGAGTGGGTGCGCCCTGCACTGCCGCATCTGTGGCCCTGTCTTCGGCCAACCTCTACACCGACAAGGGGGCTGAACACGCCCTTCTGGAGCAGCTCCTGGACGCTTACCAGGATGTGTTCACTGAGCCTGAGGGACTGCCCCGGGCTAGAGCCTGCGACCATTGGATTCATCTGAAGGCCAGCACAGAGCCCGTAGCGGTGTGGCCATACCATTACCCGCAGCTGCAGAAAGACGAGCTAGAGCGGTAGTGTGAGGTGATGCTACAGCAGGGACTCATCCAGTACAGTACCTCACCTTTCTCCGCTCCGGTCCTGCTGGTCAAGAAACAAGATGGGACTTGGCGCTTTTCCGTCGACTACAGGGCTCTCAACTCGGTGACAGTCAAGGACAAATTCCCAATTCCGGTTGTCGAGGAACTCCTGGACGAGCTGCATGGTGCAAAGTTCTTTACCAAGTTGGATTTGCACTCGGGATATCACAAGGTTCGCGTTTACCCTGCAGATGTCCACAAGACGGTGTTTCGCACGCATCATGGCCACTTCGAGTTCTTGGTTATGCCTTTCGGCTTGTCCAACGCGCCATCGACGTTCCAGGCGCTTATGAACTCTGTTCTCAAGCCGTTCCTTTGTCGCTGCGTGCTCGTCTTCTTCGACGACATCCTCATCTACAGTTCCTCATGGACGGAACATCTGCAGCACCTGCGCGCCGTCCTCGTCGTCCTTCGCGCTCATCGTCTCCACCTCAAGCGGTCCAAGTGCTCCTTTGGCACTGCTGCTGTCCACTACCTCGGCCACATCATCACGGCCGAGGGCGTGGCCATGGACACCGCCAAGGTGGCAGCCGTGCAGTCTTGGCCACGGCCACGTGCAGCATGCGGCATCCGCGGTTTTCTCGGACTGGCCGACTATTATCGGCGTTTCATCAAGGATTATGGCATCATTGCAGCGCCCTTGACGCAGCTGCTCCGCAAGGACGCATTCTAGTGGTCGGAGGCGGCCGATTTGGCCTTCTCTACTCTATAGGCTGCTCTCACTTCGACGCCAGTTCTACACCTGCCTGACTTTGCTGCCACCTTCATCGTCGATTGCGACGCCTCAGGCTCCGGCTTCGGGGCAGTGCTGCACCAAGATGGCGCGCCGATTGCTTTCTTTAGTCGGCCGTTTGCTGCTCGTCATCTCAAGGTGGCTGCCTACGAGAGAGAGCTTATCGGCCTCGTTCAGGCCGTGCGGCATTGGAGACCCTATCTATGGGGGCGGGCGTTTGTTATCCGGACAGATCATTACGCCCTCAAGTTTATGCTGGATCAGCGGTTATCTACAATTCCTCAACATCATTGGATAAGCAAACTGTTTGGGTATGATTTCAGGGTCGAATTTCGTCCGGGCCGATCCAACATCGTCGCTGATGCTCTCTCTGGACGGGATGGCGAAGAGCCGCTGCTGGCTGCACTTGCAGGGCCGACAGTGGCTTGCTACGCGGCTGTTTCGGTTCCCACCTTTCGGCTCTTTGATGAACTGCGCAGGGAGGTGGAGGCTGATACTGTACTCTGTGCTCGACGCGATGCGGTGGCGTTCGGGGCGCATGGTGAGGCCTGGACTGTTCGGGAAGGGCTCATGCTCCACAAAGGGCGTGTCTTCGTTCCGGCCTCGTCAGGGCTCCTCGAAGATGTTCTACGGCTCGCTCACACAGGAGGCCACGAGGGAGTGCAGAAGACCTTGCTCCGGCTTCATTCGGAGTTTTTCGTTGAGCACGATCGCCGCGTCGTAGGGGACTACGTGCGGTCTTGTGCGGTGTGCCAGCGGAACAAGACTGAAACGCTCCACGCTGCTGGTTTGCTGCAGCCCCTGCCGGTGCTGTCGCGCATTTGGGCGGACACCTCCATGGATTTCATCGAGGCGCTGCCAAAGGTCCATGGCAAAAGTGTTCTGCTGACCGTGGTTGACAGGTTCTCTAAGTTCGCCCATTTCATTCCTTTGGGCCATCCCCTACACGGCTTCTTCAGTCGCGCGTGCCTTCTTCCAAGAGATAGTGCGTCTCCATGGCATCCCGGAGTCCATTGTCAGTGATCGTGACCCAGTGTTTACCGATCATGTGTGGCGGGATTTGTTTCGACATGCGGGGGTGATGTTGCGCATGAGCACCGCTTTTCACCCACAGACGGATGGGCAGTAAGAGGCGGTGAAGAAGACGATCACCATGTACCTCCGTTGTTTGACTGGTGACCGTCCCCGTGATTGGCTTGACTGGTTGCCATGGGCTGAATTCTGCTACAACTCAGCATATCACACGGCGCTGCAAACATCGTCGTTCCAAGTGGTTTATGGCAGACCACCACCGGACTTACTGCCATATACCTCAGGACATGCCCACACTGAGGTGGTTGATGCTCTCCTGACCAGCCGTGATGAATTCTTGGAAGAGGTTCGCGGTCGGCTTCTCCAGGCACAGCAGTACGCTAGGCGCTTCTATGATGCTCATCACCGTGCCCTGGAGTTTGCTGTTGGGGACTGGTTCTGCTACGTTTGCTCCACCGTCATACGCAGTCCTTGGTTCCTAGGGGACGCAGCAAGTTGGGACCCAAGTATGCTGGCCTACCGTCTGCAGCTTCCAGATGACGCTCGTATCCATGATGTCTTCCATGTCAGGGTACTGAAACCATTTCGCGGCACACCGCCGTCGTGCCAACCCGTTCTGCCTCCTCTTCGTCATGGCAGGCCTTTACTTCATCCAGAAAGGGCTGCGTTCTGAACTTCGTCGCGGTGTATGGCATGTTCTCATGGAATGGTCAGGTCTGCCGGCGTCGGATGCTACTTGGGAGCCAGTTCCAGATTTCAGAGAAGCCTACCCCTCCTTCCAGCTCGCGGACGAGCTGTTTCTCGAGGGGGGAGAGATGTTATGGTAGGCAACACCTACCAGCGCCGGCGTCAGCAAGGGGGCTGAGTTCTGGCGCATAGGGCTAGAATTTGGATAGTTTGTTAGAATTTAAGATAGATAAGATTAGATAGATTTTGGAAAGATATGATAGAGTTTGGGTTAGAGTCCAGGATTGATAAAGGAATCAGAGTTTGTTAAGAGTTGTTACCTAGATTATAATAGGACTATAAAGTCCAGTCAAGTTAATGAATCAGGCTTAGCCTGGGATTGTGTCTAAGACACCTTTGGGCGCCCAGCACCCCTTCCCTGTCCCCTGTACGTCTTCCTGCTCTGCTAGCGACGGCTCTCCGCCGCCGCCAACGCTCATGCCCTCAACCTCTCCACTCTCCTCCCTACAACCTCCGCAGCAAAGCTCAGCGCCGTAACAGTAGGTCTAGTTGACAGTAAGTTAGTTGTAAATTCTAATTACGGGGACTTGCCTGTGATTAGTATCTTCTACAAATCTGTCATACTATATATATAGTTCGGATTTCAAAATTCAGCATTTGTAATAAATTACTGTTATAGGTGAACTGAACTATTCTTGATTGTGAACTGTGATTAATAGCAAACGAACATACAATTGTTTTGGTGGCACATTCTTTATATGATGTCTTAAGTCGGTACATTTTTACGTCTTATTTATTTTGTAACATTCTGTACTTGGTTCTTCTGCTGTTCCTCACCATGAAAGCAGACAATGAAGTGGACATGGCAGTGGATAGCATGGTAAATGGGAAGCATCCATTAGCAGCACTGAACAGGTTGACAAATAACATGACATCGTTCCTGAAGCATTCGGTACTTGCCATTTCTTCACATCTTATTATTGACTCCATTTCTTTCAGTAGAAATAACTCTAGAGATGAACTGAATTATCTTGCTCTTGACTTGTAAAAATATGATGCGCTCAAAATACTATTTATATTATGCTTCCATTGTAGAACATACTGGACAAAATACCAGAGGATACACTTAAATGGAAAATGAAGCAGATCAAACGGGCTGCGTCTTACGCCAATTATCGTCTACAATCAGTTCAAGCTGAAGTGCTACTGCTAGTCAGGTTTATTTTATGCATCAAACTATTCTCGTTTATCTGCTTTCAGTTTCACCAAAGTTTTTCACTTGAGGGTGCATTATTGGACAATAACTGTTACTTTGGTATATCAGCTGTGCTGACAGGTTACTTCCAAGCAAAGAGGAAGGTGACAGGCTGCAGAAGTTGTTACCTAAGTGTAAAATCTACTTCTTTGAGAAGCACGGGCACAGCTTACTACTGGTGAGGTTTACGTTGATATCTTACAGAAAACAAGATTACAACATCCCCCACCCCGCACCCCACAAAAATAAGAGAATCTGATCTTCAATTAATGGAGTTGGCTGATACAATCGAAATAAAAAAAAAACACATTTCAGGAATACGGTGTTCATGTTGCATCTATCATCAAGTGCACTGATCTCTACCGCCATTCGAGGCGGTACCACCGGGTTCTCGACTACATCCCTCCATCTGCAACTGAACTAAAGGAAGTAGACAAAGCTACGTGGTAAGCAGAGACACTGGAACTGTAAATCGAGATTCCAAATCAATGCCTGCGCTGCTACGAGCCTACGACAAGTGTTTGATGACAAAAACTACAGTGACCTCAGATTCAGGACCTGCCCAGCGATGTACTCCACTTTGGAGGACGGCACAGTGGTGAGGGGCCTCGCTGGAGTACCCCAGGACGGCCCAGTGCTGCTGGTCGGCAACCACATGCTTCTGGGGATCGAGCTCATCTCGCTTGCGGCGGAGTTCCTGCGGCTGAAGCGGGTCGTCGTGCGCGGCATCGCGCACCCGCTCCTGTTCCCGAACAAGAATAGGGCATGGTCTGAGGGCCATGACTTCTTCGACTTCCTCAACCTGTGGGGCGGAGTGCCCATGATGTACAAGTCCATCTACGACCTGCTGGGCGCCGGCGAGTTCGTGCTCCTCTACCCCGGTGGCCACAGGGAGGCGCTCCATTGCAAGGTTCATATCATATATACAGTTGGGCGCTGATATCATGCCTGCAACTGCACCTATATATCCAAGCTTAATCTTGTGAGTATATATGACGCCTATGAGATTGATTTGCAGGGAGAAGAGCACAGGTTGTTCTGGCCAACCCAGACTGAATTTGTCAGGCTGGCAGCACAGTTTAATGCAACAATTGTGCCTTTTGGAGTCGTCGGGGAGGATGATCTGCTACAGGTAAGCACTGGGATTTTTCACAAAAAAAAAAAGTTCGGGACAAAAAAGGAATAACTATAAGTTCCGTAGCTAATAGATTTTTTTTAATAATGAAACAAAATTCCAGTCTGTACCATCTAGAGATAGTACACGGCCGAAGGTTCAGATACAGAACGAAGTCATAAGACTCACGTACTAATAGGGAACATGAAAAAAAATCAGCCCTGAAAAAGAGGGCAAAATAATTAAAAAAAAACAGAGCAAAGAGCTAAGTCTCAATGCGTTTCATGTATCTCCAGCTAAATTTTGCGAAGATAGTAAGAGCAAAGTCTCCCTGCAGCCTTCCATGAATAAAGGTTGCTCCTCCAATAGGTCGCCTTGAAAATTACATGTCTAGAAGTATCATATCATTTATATTCAACCAAATTATCCAACAAAGTGCAGCCGCTCCAAGCAGAATTTGGTTTCTGAGCCTTGGACATAATCCATGTAGCCATGAACCAAACATATTAGCAAAAGTAGGTGGTTGAATTCCAAAAGTAATATGCACAGTATTCCAAAGAAAGCTAACAAAATGACAATCAAAGAATATATGTTAGATAGTTTCATCGAAACTACAGAAACAACTTTTGAGATTTGACACTTTGCCAGTTCCTTTTTGCTTAAATTATCTTTCGTAAGTGTTATTCCTTTTTTTAAATATCACAGAAGAATTTTAGTTTCAGTGCTACTGTTAATTTCCAAAGAGGACTTTTGTTGGGAAGAACACCTTGTTGAGGCCCTATTTAGATTCTAAATCTTGACATCCCAAAACTTTTGGCTATAAACTCTACATTCCAAATAGGTGTTTAGATGTTTTCTAAATTTTTTGATCTGCAACACATAAGACAGATTTGCCCTTATTTAATGCTTGATTCGGTTCATTAATTTAAGCGGGTCTGGGGGTATACGACGTCCAAAACGGGCCCTAAGTAAGTTTACACAGTTTTTGGTCTCAAGCTTCCCAAATTCCAAATCTTTACAGCCCAAGTTTTACAGGCCTCTGTTTAGATCCATTCTTCCAAAAGTTTTGGTTTTTTGGCTACATCTAAACATGGCCTGAATCAAATTTCTATATATGGAGCTTACTGTGAACAGGCCTTTTTTATAAAGGTTCCATCGGAAAACATCTCTCCCATTTGTGAGGTGAACATTTACTACTTTTGACACTAGACCAAACCAAACGATCCGATTTGCATTAACCAAATCTCGCCTAAAGAACACATTCAATGGTGTAGTCCTTAGGACCTCTGCCACCGTGTCATCTTTTCTCCTCACAATTCTAAATAAGCCTGGGTAAACCTCACTAAAGATGGTCGGAACTGCTGAATGTGTGTCGCCTCTTTTTGCTTTGGTAATAGCGTGATTATACCAAAGTTTAAAATAGCGGGCTATTGAAAATAGCGGCAACTTTTTTTCAGAAGCTATGCAGCTATAGCGGCGCTATGACAGATAGCGTTTTTTATAAAAATACATGAAAAACATGAGTAATTGATGAAAAAGACATGGTAAATATGAATTTGATGTATAAAAATATGTTTTCATAAGTCTAGGTAACATTACAAAATACCAATATGACATTACAACATGGTTCATGAAAGTTTCATTATTTAAAATATTAAATTAGTAGTAAAGAAATAAATGATAATCTAGTCTTCATGGAGTTTTGAGAGTCAAACTGAGAAGATTTATCATAGCGGCGCTATAGCGCGTAATAGCGGTGAAATTTGTTGTAATAAATGCAACTTAGCGGCGCTATAGCGCGTAATAGCGGTGAAAGTTGTGATAGCGGAAAAAATACAAATAGCTTAGCGGCAAGTCTGTCCAGCAGCTATAGCGCCGCTATAGTGGCGCTATAGCCCGCTATTTTTTTTTTTTGGATTATACCCAAGCTAACTCCTAATTCCGAGACACTAGAAGAAATACGAACTGAAGGAAAATGATTGAAAGAAAAATTAAAGGTGTTACCTCCACCGAAATTCAATTTTTTCCAAGCTGCTCGCTTTTTTGCATTCTGCATGGAGTCAATGTCGTTGTGCTTAGCCAACCGTGGACTCGCACGCTTCGGTGTCTTCTTAGCTGCAGCCGCCAGCACATCAGATTTCTCTTCCTTGGACCTGCATTTGCAATTTTGCATTCTGTAACTAATAAAATGTTGTGCAGCTGCTGTGTACTTTCGAAGATATCAGGAATGCACCCTTTGGCAAGGAAATGATGCAAGCATATAGCGATCACCTGAAGCTGAGGTACACACACCCTTTCCCGGCCCTTGAGTTGTGAGGATCTGACAACTACTTACACTGATGACTCGTGAATCTTGTCTACCTGAAAATGCTGCTCTTTGCAGGGACGTTGATCATGAGGTGTTCTTCCCGGGACTGTTTCTGAAAATGCCGGGCCGGTTCTACTACCAATTCGGGAAGCCGATTCCGACGAGGGGGAGGCAGGACGTCCTGACCGATAAGCAGGCTGCGCAGGATCTCTACATGCATGTCAAATCGGAGGTGGAGCGAATCATCTCCTACCTGCTGGAGAAGAGGGTGGAGGACAAGTACAGGAGCCTCATCCCAAGAATGCTGTACCAAGCTGCTCGGGGACCCACCTGTGAAGTCCCGGCGTTTGATCCCTGAATCTGTGGTTACGTCAATTCTTTTAAAGTGCTTATTACTGCGGCACCTTTTTATTTTGAGTGTATTTTAATTACCAAAATGACTGAAGACGTGACATGCTCGGCCTCATGCACACCGACGTGGAAGATTTTTTTTTTCTTAAGAAAGGAAGCTCTTATTAATTTTCAAACAATTTGCTTTCAAAATCTTGAAAAGCGCTTGCTGGTGTCTGCCTAAATAAATATTCCCTTCGTTTTAAATTATAAGTCGCTTTAATTTTTTAGGTATATCTATTTTTCTATGCATTTAGATATAGTAATGTATACATACATAGTAAAATGGATAAACCAAATAAGTCAAAACGACTTATAATTTGAAATAGAGAGAGTACACAACTGACAAAAAAGAAAGATTAATATAGTGGATATTAAACCGTAAGCTAAATCCGCTGAATATTTCATTTTAGAGAGCTTTGGTGGGGGACAAACTCGTTGAATATGGAAAGATTTAGTAGCCAAGATCACTCAATTTAACCGACTAGTATAGTACTCGTGCTAACTTTATGGCTTTATTTTAGTGATGTACATGAAAACAACCAAACAACGATATTTTTTCATAGTTTAAGTCTCACGCAATTGTATACGATCATCTATATAATCTGAAAAAGTACTCATATATAACAAGGCATAATAAAGTCATATCCCGCATACTACTAATAATTTATGAATTGCTTAAGTAATGGTATGGCCAACATCAATCAAAGCACGTGAGTAGAAAGACCGAAATGTTGTCACTACATATAGTCATTTGAAATATATCATAGTCATGCAAATGATGTGTGCAAGAGAAATATTTGATAATAAATTTTAACCCCACAAATGCGAGTGTAGTTTCCCGTGCTAACACAATCATTTGATTAATGTATTCTGAGGAGCATCTTTTGTTCGTTTAGATAGCATGCTAGTACAAACAGGTCAATGATTGCTTTGCTCTCTAAAGTCAGAATTCGATATGACCAAATATATATTTTAGACCGCATAATGCATATGCAGTTAAGCACCGTATAACGTTCTTGTTATTATCTTTGCCCATGACAACCTAGGACCTGCTATCCAAGGAGCGCATATGTCTGAAGGAGGTAACGAAGAACCCTGAAAGAACCTGGATTAGAGGTAATGAAGAACCCTGAAAGAGTTTGCATATGACTGAAGAAGACACGAACCTGAAACCCAAATATGAACAGATAAACTGTTGGATACACTAAAACCTGAATATGAACACACTAAATTCTAGGTGCAGCAGTGCAGGCATCGCTCTTTCATTTGTCCAAGTTCAAAAACTCAGGTGTCCCTCTTTTGCATTGTTTATATTCCAAACCATATTGCAGCCAAACAATATAAAATCCAAACATGCATATGGAACGCCGGGCATAATTAACATAGGTACTTTTTTTTTGCATCATCCACAAAGATTAATTAAGCATATGAACACACTGAATCGGATCTAGTAGTATAGGAACCTTGCCTGAACAGTAGCCAGCATAAGCACCCATTCATTATCATTTGCAATGCTGGCACTTGTGGATGAAGATCAAAAGAAGAGATAAGCACTGGCCACAAACCTTAGAGGCAATTCCTCGAGCAGCTGACGGGTGACGTAGGTAGCACTGGGGCGTGAGGGAGCTGCATAGTGCCGGTGGTACTGTTATCTCCTTCCTTGCGGCTGCCACGAACGCTGCAGCTCCTCCATGAGGAGTACGGACGCCACGACTCCAGCGTTTCTCGCGGCCAACATGAGGATTGTTTTGGTACATCAGGTTCTTCACTGAAGTCCCTTGCACGCAGACGGCGCCACGACGGATTGGACGGTTGGCCAGCTGCTTGGTGCACTCGACGTCCGGAGACCAGCGGAGTGCTTGGCCATGTGTAAGGTCCAAATGACTACAGGAGGTGAATAACCTATTTAAAAATTCTACAAACTTAACTAAACAAGTTTGTTAGTAAAACAAAAGGCAAAGCAATTCTAGAGCACAACTAAGCTATGCACGTTAGTTACACAAGTCTAGTACAAGGCTTAACACTAAACCAAACTAACAAGTCAAGGAAACACTTAGCTCAACTCCTTAACCTAGAGTCAAAGCTACACAAGCGAAGCAACTAGTAAGGTAAGCAAGTAAAAGAGTGAGTGAGGAATCTTATACCGACGTTGAAGAGTACAGGTATAATCAAGAATCAATCACAATTGCATACACAAGATGAAATCCTCGGCAAGAGATGTCACACGATTTTTTTACGGAGGTTCACTTACTTCCTGGCAAGCTAGTCCTTGTTGTGGTGATTATGAGCTAATTGGCAATCTAAAGCCAAACTCTCAGCGAGTGCTGGACATTCACTCACAAGATGAGAATCCTCCAAGTCACGAGCAATCCACTAGAGTAGTCAATTGCGATCTCGATCACCGATAGGGATTTCCTCCATTAGGGGAAGAAAATAGGGTAGATTTGTCCCCCACGGGAACGTTAACGGGCTGAATGTAAGCCCCATCGGGTGAGGCAGAGGTGGGAACGTTCCCCACCTCCCCGTCCCCGTTCCTCGCTGGGTCCCCAATTGCCGCCCATAACCGCCATAGGCCATAGGAGGCCCAATCAATCCATCCCAATACTCTTACATATATATATTGTGAAACCCTAGAGCTCCTCCCCACCTTCCTTTGCCTCCACCCTCCAGGCGCCGCAATTTCTTCCCCTGACACGCTGCAACCGCAACCTCGCACCTCCTTCCCCTATGTCGCACTCGCACTCACGACCATGACTCTGGGAGCTCCTCCCCCCTCCGCCACACTTCCTTCCCCTATGCCCGCACGCAAAGACGCGCTCGTCCGCGATCCGCTCCGCTCCCATACGCGCACGCGAGGCCACGCTGGGAAGCGACTCACGCGAGGAGCGCTCGGAAGGAAGTGAAAGGTCTCAGGCCCTCGCTGAGTCCCAGCGCGGCCTCGGGCCCTCGCCTCGCCCCTCCCTTCCTGCCTTCCAGCTCGTGGCCTTGCTCTCCCTTCCGTTGCTCCACCATTGTTCCACATTTGGCAGACCGTAGTTTCGCCATCGTCGTGAGCTTGTAGACCACAGTTCCCTTGAAGCCATCGTTGTGAGCAGCTATCATGGCGGCGCCATCTGGATCTGATGTTGGCGTGGAGATCAGTTGGGTACGGGGTCCCCGTCAAGGCTAAAATCCCCGTGCGGGGACAGGGATGGGGAAGATTTTATCCCCCGAAGCGGGGACGGGGATGGGGAGCAGGAGGATTTTTGTGAGATGGGGATGAAAATGTTCTGCTGAAACCCGATGGGGATAGCCCCATTGCCATTGTGACCCACGGGGAAGGCTCAAGAACCCCTCACAAATCACTTGGTAAGACTCGAAACAATCTCCAATCATGAGCTCAACACCACCACTGCTCCAAGTTATCTAGGGTGTCGGGAAACACCCAAGAGTAACAAGAAATCCACAGCCGACTCAAGGATTAAGTGCCACAAGATGCAACTCTCAATGCAATGCACTTGAATCTCACTAAATCTCTCTATGAGGAGCAATCAAGAAAGGAAATTAGTGAAGAGGATGTTCTCTAGCTCAAAGTATGCCTCAAGTATTCAGATGTGCTAGAGAGAGCTCCCCAAACTCGGCCACCTGAAAGCCCTATTTTTGTTTTGGATAATTGATGCAACCCAAAGTCTTAACCTCTATTCTAAATGTGATTTAGATGAGGTTGGTGCATTCCAAGTGGTGGAGCAAAAGATAATCATAATGTTGGTGGTGATGACCACAAGGTAATCAAGTGCTCAACTTTAAAAAGAAGAAAGAGAAAAACAAAACTTTATAGAGATCAAGACAAATGTATTGCTTAGGTTTTTTGTTTTGGTGATCGAGACATCATAGAGAGTGTGATCACATTTAGGATAGATAGTCGTACTATAAAGAGAGAAATTCTTTGGCTAAGCGGTTATCGAGTGCCACTAGGTGACATTGTTCATGTGCATACATTTAGAACCTAGTGTGCTAACTTAACCCTTAAAAATATTTGTGAAAATATGCTAACACACGTGCACAAAGTGGTACACTTGGTGGTTAGCACTTTTGAGCAAGGGTTTAAGTGGTGGAGAGGGGTTTGGGTTCCCCTGTCGCTTTTGAGAAAATGAATTGCATATTTTCTATTGCGCCGATGAAAAGTTTGGTGAAGTCACAGATGCTGGCTGTCGTAGCATCGAACGCTGGCTCGGCTGTCATAAAATCGAACGCTGGCCCAGCATATGATGCTTACTGACCGACTGTCGCTCTTTTGAGCAGTGTGTCGACGCGTCCAACGCTCAGGCAACGAACACTGGTTAGTCAGCATCTGATAGCCTACTGTTGGACGCGTTCGACACCTCCCGGAGCAGTTTCTAAACTCTCTGAGCATTGTCTAGTGTAAGGGTCTCACGTCCGGTGCATAGCATCTGATGCGTCTAATGCTCACTAACTGTGAACTTCAATGTTTAAGTGACCGTTGGGAATCAACTGGTCCTATTTAACTGAGGACACGTGGTAGCGATCCATCAATGTTGTCAGGGGACCATTGGACGCTGGGACTACGTCAAATGCTTAGCGTCGGCACGTTCGACGCCCCCAACAGAAGAAGGTTCCAGAGTGTAACAACTCTTCTCTTTGGGGACTCTTATAAATAGTGTTTGGCTAGCTTGGAGCTCACTCTCTTGGCACTTTGACATACTTGACATCCTAGTGAGCCTAAGAAAACACCTCCCACTTATCTCCATCATTGATTCTTCATCATAGTGAGATTAGGAGTTATTCCAAATGCATTTGCATTAGTGATTGCATCTAGTGGCACTTGGTGATCGTTTTGAGCTGTGGATTGCTTGTTACTCTTGGTGGTTGCCCTCACCTAGATGCCTTGGAGTACCTTTGAGTATCTTGTATAGCAAATGTCATAGCTCATAGTACCTTTTAGGTAGTGCATTACTCTCTCAAGAGCGTGCCAATGATTATCTCCCGAATTTAAAACAAACCGGCTTAGTTTGCTCATAGCAAATGAGATATCTAGTACTAGGGCTTAGTTTGCTCATAGCAAATGAGATATCTAGTACTAGCTAGATACATAAGCGAACCAATAATTTGGGAGTATCTCAATTGATCCCTTACTATTCTCTGATTTTTCCTATGTAGGAGCAGGCTGACAATCATTAAACCCAAAGCAACTTAGGACCTTTTCCACATAGTGGGATCGTAGATCTGTAAGCCCATTATTACCTTCTCTTAACAACTTGATATTAAGAATAATGCCAGCCTGTTCCAAATCTTTCATCCTAAAACTATTAAACAAAAGTTCTTTAAGCCCTTTGATCACATTAAGGCTGGTTCCAAAGATCAGTATGTCATCAACATATAAACACAAGATCACATCTTCACCCCCATCATACCAATAGTACACACATTTATCAGCTTCATTCACAACAAACCGGCAGATATTGAATTTTTGTCAAACTTCAAATGCCATAGTTTAGGAGCTTGTTTTAGGCCATACAAGGACTTCAATAATTTACACATCATGCCTTCTTGACCATTTGCTACAAATCCATCTGGCTAATCCATATAAATCTCCTCTAACTCTCCATTTAGAAAAGTTGTCTTAATAGCCATCTGATGAATGAGAAGACTATGTAAGGCTACCAGAGAAAGTAACACTTAAATTATGGTCAATTGAGCAACAGGTGAATAAGCGTCAAATAAATCTTCACCTTCAAATAAATCTTCACCTTCTTTCTTGGTATAACCCTTGGCCACAAGCCTTGCCTTGTACCTCTCGATAGTAATGTCAGGCCTAAGCTTTTTCTTGAACACTCATTTGCATCCTATAGGTTTACACCTATAAGGACATTCAACAACTTCCCAAGTTCCATTAGGCATAATTGAATCCATCTCACTCCATACTGTTTTCTTCCACAAGCCAGCATCAGGAGGGAAATATGCCTCTTCAATGATTCTTCGTGTCATCCACAAGGTACACAATGTAGTCAATGCCAAAAGACTTTATAGTATTTTTCCTCTTACTCTTTCGAGTGACTACAATGTCATTCTCCTTAGATTTTTGCATAGGGATTCCTCAAAATGTTCTATCAGAATAAAATGCTCATGGGGTATTATTATTTCATGACTAGATGTGGTAGGTGTATTTTTCAAAGGAAATTGAGTTTAAAAAATGTAGCATCTCTAGACTCTATTACAGTACCAACAAGCATGTCGGGTATCCCACAACACCTCTACGACCCTAGACTTATTCTCTAGGTGGTAGCTCCGGCAAGCCACTGGAGAGATTTGGTGAGTACTTCTTACGCTCAGACCACTTATAGAGGCACTATGGATTACTCCAATGCACCAACTTTGGTGACCACCGTAGGATTCCATCGAGTGCAGATGCAACACAGGTCTCAAACCTTTTCAAATTCAGGGTTGACCGTGCCTATGCCATGCACACATGTACATATGTGTTTGTAGTACGAATAGCGTGGTTGCCTTGTAGTGAGGACTGCGTTGGTCATCATCCTAACATATGGGGATGAAGAATTCAAACTTGCATACTCTGTTGTTCACTCGGGGCGGGCTCCCCATGAGGCCCAAATGTTATATGGGTGGAATCAAGGCCAATGTCCAAGCGAGTCCCCTGCCCTCGAGGTCAGAAGACAGGCCCTCGCCTTGTCCCAGGCTTGTTGGTCTATCGGTCGGGGCAACTCTGGACTAGGTGCTTGCTAGGCCCCTTGCCCTGATATTGAGGCTACAGGCACATGTTCTATGAGATGTATGTAGCCCCTGAGTTCATCCTTTAGCCGAGCTCTATTTACTAGTACGGACTTAGTCATGGTTATGGCTAAGTTCTCGATCAGTAACAGTACTCGGTGCACAGGAACTCACCCATGTTGTTGTCAATTGTCAGCTTAGAACACTAATATGCATCTACTTTGTTCTTTTTCAAAAACATAAGAGAGCTTTGTTTTATTGTATTAAAGAGAAAGGGTGGTCCTCAACAAGATCCTGGCTCATGCAAGGACCAAGTATGAGTGAGGCGATTATACAGACTCAAAACTTTTCTACATAGCTAACACACACGACTCAATTGCCCTAGATTGTCTTGTCAAAAAAAACTGCCCTAGATTGCAAAAGTAAGTCCTAACCCCTGCAGTTTCATGGCACTAGCCATGCACCATAAGGCGTGCTCATCTTTCAGTTCACACAAAATTGTGTTAACCGAAGGAGAAGCCCCTCAAACACACAAGCATTTCTATGTTTCCAAATAGTCTAGCTATCCAGAATAATTAGAGTGTTCACTCCTTTTTTTTTGTTCTCCTTTTTAACTCTTTTCATCATCTTGCACCACCAATCTACAAAGCTCCTTTCATTTTGTCGAGGGACTAAATTTGTTAGCTCCAACGGATGGAGCTATCGGAACCACACTTGTCTTACCACCATGCACGTTGTTAATAGTTGTTGTATTGTCTCATCTTCTTGATCACATAGAGGGCATTTATCCGGATGAAAAGCCCCTCTTAGCAAGCCTATCTTTTGTCCAACATCTGTTTCATTGCCAACCACAAATTTTTTTTGCATTTAGCTAGGGTCCATGTCTTCCATAATTGACACCAAGGCTCAAAGATCACAACACCAAAGAAATAGGCTTTATAGGCAGATTTGGAGGAGTAACATCTGCTACTGCTAGCATCTAGCCTCCAAATGTGACAATCCTCTTAATCATTCAAAACAATTTTTATGAGACAGCTCCATA
The DNA here is from genome assembly GCF_000003195.3 of Sorghum bicolor. Lineage (NCBI taxonomy): Eukaryota > Viridiplantae > Streptophyta > Magnoliopsida > Poales > Poaceae > Sorghum > Sorghum bicolor. The sequence goes on from NC_012872.2 coordinate 20,012,464, forward strand.
ACTATAGGAATTCTCTAATACCAACCCAAGACAAGCCTCCTTGGATGTCTATGGGCCATTCCCCATTGTTAAGAGCGCTCAGCCACCATCCGGCTCTTGCATATTCTTGGAGGGACACATGCAAAGACAGTTGGTGCAAGATTTTCAATTAAGCAACCGAGCAGCCAACAATCACGATGCAAAAGACTAGAAATTTGTCTTAAGGGGTTCATACCAAAATTCTTTTGAACAAGGATGTAACAAATTTGTCCTAGGGTTCATCACCAAAATTCTTTTCAACAAGCATGTAACGGTAAATTAAACTATGTTTAGAAATACGGCCTAAAGGCAAGTCTTACCTCAAGAAGTCCCAATATTTAGCAGGATAGCTGCGAAAGTTAAAAAAAACAGACCAACTTGCACGTACTGTATTCCACGAGAGGCTTTAATTTCTACCGCAAAACAATAGTGCAAGACGTGTACCTGCCTTGCCAGAATGGATGAAATAATAGAATAATCCTGGATCAAACAATCTGAAATTTAACCAAAATTATATTGAAAGATATTAATATTTATTATATAGTATATTTTTTTAGATCCTGTTACAGACGCAGATGCTCAAATATACAAACGCACACTCACCCTTATGAATGCACGCACTCACATGTTAGCACCTTTGAAGAACCGAGTTAGATCGGCAAATCTCGAGATTAACAAAGTCACCATAGACGTCTCGCTATCGACGGGCACATTGCCTACCATTGAAACCATAGCGCCATTAAATCCTGAAATAAATCCATCTGGGACTTGAACCTGGACACACAGGTTCCACCACAAGAAATACAACCAGCTAATTTATGATTAGTTCGAATCATATAGTAGATTATTAGTATCATTAAACACGCCATGAAATATACTTTCATAGTCATAACTATCTGAAGTCATATATATTGGCAATGTTTTATATAAATTTAGTTAAAAAGGTAATTTGATTTTCACCTAACCCAAACCTAAAATCTTCTTTTAAAAAAATAAAAAGAAAATATAGATCGTATACCTCAGTTGACTGACCGTTGACGTCAAGTAAACGGAGTACTCCTGCATGTGATACATATAAATGCAGTGGCCCACGAAAAAGCACAGTGTTGCTTATGTTCTCCTTGTGCTGCACTACACAGCTAGAGATGATTCTATTAATCCCAGTCACTCACTCCTCTCCTAGTATATGATAGGCAAGTGCATTCGCCTCAATATATCAGCATCCTCCCGTCCAAGCATCCTTGATTTGCCTAGCTGCAAACCTGCAAAATGGCTCGCAGAAGCACTCATCACGCCTCATGGTTGCATTTGCATCTAGCTGTTCGTCTCAGCTTCCTCCTTTTGGCAAGCCACCAGCTCCCACGCTGCTCCCTTGCACTGTCAGCAAATAGCAGTAGATCAAGCAGCAGAGGCACCTCACGAGTCCCAGCACTATGCTGCTCGCAGGAGGCTGCGGCGCTCCTCCAGCTGAAGGGGTCCTTCTCATTTCCCACAAACAACTGCGAATTTCATACAAAGTTGTCATCGTGGAGATCGGGCACTGATTGTTGCCGCTGGGAGGGCATCAGGTGCGGCGGTATCACAGGGAGAGTTACTGCCCTCGACCTGTCCAGCAGTTGCCCGCAGGCCTGTGGTGGCCTTCACCCTGCTCTCTTCAACCTCACCTCCCTCCGGTACCTCAACCTGGAGAGCATCGACCTTTGCGGCTCACAACTTCCAGAATCGGGTCTTGAGAGATTGACCAATCTTCGAGTCCTCATGTTAGAGAGCTGCAATCTTTCTGGTTCGATCCCACCTTCCTTTACAGGACTTCATTCCCTGCGAGAGATTCATCTCAGTCACAACACGTTAAACGGCAATATCTCTAATCTGTTCTCTGCTCATAGCTTCCCACATTTGAGAGTCCTTGACCTTTCTTCAAATTTGTTCGAGGGAACGTTTCCGCTTGGGATCACTCAACTAAAAAATCTCAGGTTTCTAGATCTTAGCTCCACGAACCTCTCTGGTGGTATTCCAAACTCCATAGGGAATCTCTCGTTACTGAGTGAATTATACCTCGATGATAACAAATTCTCTGGGGGCCTGCCTTGGGAGCTCAGCAATCTGACGTACTTGGCCGTACTGGATTGTACAAATTCTAGTTTATCTGGACAACTTCCGTCGCTTACAAGTTTAATACGGCTGGAACGTATCTCGGTTTCCTCCAACAACCTCATGGGTAAGCTTTCAGCATGCTGGAACATTTTTATTCCACTTCTCCTGCAATAGGCAATTTTGTCATTGTTTGAATATATAGAAAAAATTGTGGATTGTTTCTTGCAAGTGTCATTTTTAATTGTACTAGTTAGTTGCATAAGGTGGTTACTTGGAATCATATTAAATTCAGAAACCTGAAATATACCAACTCTCGTAGTCTATATAAAGCATTGCCAAAGATTGCTATAGCAAAAGGTCTAATAATCATGCCTCTCCCTCTATATATGCACAGGGACAGTACCCGCAACCATATTCACCCTGCCAGCATTGGTGGAACTACATCTGCAGGTGAACAACTTTTCCGGTCCGATCGAGGAGTTCCATAATGCATCTGGCACATTGTTTCAAGTTGACTTGAGTAGCAATCAGCTGACTGGTACAATTCCAACCTCATTCTTAGAGCTCACTGCTCTTGATTCCATTGATCTCGGCTACAACCATTTCACAGGGACGTTGAATCTAAGTAGCTACTCTAGGCTAAGAAGCCTCACTAGATTTACAGCCTCTGGTAACAGCTTGGTATCTATTGTCGGAGACGACCGCTGGACTAGTGGTAGTAGCAATAGTAGTATTTCTGAGTTGGCGTTTGCATCCTGTGGCCTAACTAGGTTACCTAGTGTCATAAGACATCTACCGTTCCTTAGCTGGCTGGATCTCTCTTATAATGGCATCGGTGGCAAGATACCTGACTGGATCTGGAGAAACATGAGCACGTGGTTGGACCTTTCTCACAACATGTTCACTGAGGTTGCACAACCCCCTGCTTACACTGTCATATCATACATTGATCTTAGCTTCAATAGGCTCCGCGGTGCCGTGCCTTCGCCGTCATTTCTCTCTGCGTCTTACCTTGATTACTCCAACAACGAATTCTCTTCCATGCTGCCCAGCGATTTCCTCACCCTTTATGGTACAGCACCCTCCATCAACTTGGCAAACAACCAACTAGGTGGGACTATTCCGTATGCAGAGTGTGACCAGTTTCATTACGAGGAGAAGGGCGGTGAGGCTCTTCGAGATCTTGACCTATCCGGTAACAACTTCAGCGGGCAGGTCCCACCTTACGTGCTTAGAGGCTGCAATAATGCCCTGCGGGTGCTAAATCTGAGGGGCAATCGCCTCGAGGGAACGTGGCCCCAGGAGATGGATGGGACATGTAGATTGGAGGCTGTAGATTTACATGGAAATCAGATCCGAGGGCGCTTGCCAAGATGGCTAGCTAACTGCAAAGAGTTGAATGGGCTCGATGTCGGCGGCAACAATTTCGTGGATTCTTTCCCGTCATGGCTAGGAAACCTCCCTCACCTTCGTGTGCTTATCCTGAGATCCAACCAGTTTTACGGCCCAGTGAAGACAGTGAGGAAGAATCACTCGAGGTCTGCTTACTTCTCCAGTCTCCAAATCATTGACCTTGCAGAAAATGGCTTCACTGGAGTGCTACCACCGGGACTCTTCTACAGTTTGAAGACCATGGCTCAGGCCAGCACAGTGCACAAAGTACGTGAGGTAACAATGATAGGTGAGCAGGGTGACACTGACATACATCAGGAACCACGAACACCAGTGGAGGTCGCCATGAAGCATCAATACATGAGGATGCTCGAAGACCAACAACTTGACCTCGTTCTGATTGACCTGTCCAACAACAGATTCAGCGGCTCCATTCCCAGGATGGTGGGCAACCTGACTGCCCTTCACGTGCTCAACCTGTCGCACAACGCCTTCACCGGGGAAATCCCGGCCGAGCTGGGCCACCTGTCGCAGGTCGAGTCGCTGGACCTCTCGTGGAACCATCTCACAGGGGAGATCCCGCAGTCTATGGCCTCGCTGACGGCCCTCGAGTGGCTCAACCTCTCCTACAACGACCTCAGCGGGAGCATACCTTCGGGCACCCAGTTCTCGACGTTCCCCAGCAGCTCGTTCCAGGGAGGCAACCGAGGGCTATACGGATGCCCGCTTCCCGTGCGGTGCAACCTGACGCGGCCGCCGTCAGCCACCAAGGCTCCGCCGCCATTGCATGTGCCCAGTGGAGAATCTGCTGACCACAGGTTCCAAGTTATCGTGCTGTGCCTCTTCGTTGGTTCTGGCTTTGGGCTGGGCTTCGCGCTGGCCATTGTTTTGCAGGTGGTCTGCAGCAGGAGAGGCACCAGGAAATGGCTGTGCAGAGCCAACTAGTTGTATAGATAAGTGGCCATCCATCTGAATGGAGCTTGTATAGTTGTATTAGTTCTATAATAAACTTTTGGAAAATGTACGTGCACTTTTGACCATGTTTAGTAGATAAGATACTACAATGGTAATTGCATTCACCCAATCATTTGCTGTAATATTTTAGCTAGTCCTTGCCAAAAGACTTCCCCTGTAAGAGTTGTGACTCAAATACAACTGGAGTACAGTCCTAATTGGTCACGCTCAGTTCCATGGACTATAAATAAAGTCTACACCTCTCCATTATAACTTGTACAAACACATAATAAGATTTTTGCCCCATAGTTTTTCCCTTTTACATTGAAGGTTTTTTCACGTTAAATTTCTTGTCTATCTCAATAAATGGTAACAAAATCCATGATCAGTGGCGGAGCCCATCAGTTTTGAAGCCTAGGGCCACTGTCAAAGCATGTATACCACCAGCATCAGGTCAATAGGTGATTGAGTGAATTGGACTGAACCGGGTCAAAAATTTAACCACTTTGATCCAAACATTAAAAATCGATTGAACCACTGGTTCAATAGTTTTGGACCGAATAATCGGACAGGCCAAAAATAGTTTGAATCAGCGCAATACATGGTTGATAATTAGCAACATATACTTGATTATTGATAAAAAATAATAAGCTGATAAGTAACACAATTATGCAATAAAAAACAAATTTGTTATATGCCTATATCCATGTATCGAACATCATTTGACATATCAAATTCACTAAGTTGCAATTTCTTCTAATCTCTAAATTTGTGAACTTCTAGATAGAGAAACGAACTAAAGGAGAATACTTAATAATACGAGTCTTAGTTATAATACAAATCAAATCAATTAGCCTATGATTAACAGATTTAAGTAACAAAAGTCATGTCATCCTACTTGTTTCCTTCCTTGTGTGTGTCAGCATGTGGTACGGGCATACCAGTTCGGCAGTTCAGGGGGCTTAGAAGCTCGACTGCTGGTGCCTGGTCAACAAGAGGAGAATGCGCTCAGCTCCTGCGTGCTGCGGTGCCCACCCTGTTTCCCACAACGCCACGATGCCAATGCTGCTGCGGGCAGGCCATAGGTGCCCTGGCGGACAGCTGCCCAGTGGCCAACGCCAAGACCCGCCTCCGACGGCCAAGGGGCAAGGCCGCAAGGGCCAACTGTGGAGCTTAGAGCCGCAGATAGACGGCAAAACCCCTTGCGGAAGGGTCCGGCGGGCGGCGGCATGATGGGTTGGTGGGCGGCGGTCGGCGGACGGAGGGGTGTCGGGATTGTGGTGCGGCGGGCGGCGGGCGGAGACACGGCACGAGGACGGGATTCAGGAGTCGCGGTTCCCTCTCCTTCTCTCTGTCTCAGCCGGTTAGGATCTAGACATTTGGCCCAACATCTTCCAACTATGAGCCTTGTTTCACGAAAATTTATAGATTTCGCTACTGTAGCACTTTCGGTTTTATTTAATAATTATTATTCAATTATAGACTAATTAGGTTTAAAAGATTCGTCTCGCAAATTACAAGTAAACTTTACAATTAGCTATCTTTTTTATTTATATTTAATACTTCGTACATATGCTGCAAGATTTGATGTGACGGAGAATCTTAAAAAATTTTAGAAACTAAACAAGGCCTATCTTCGTCTTCCATACAGGGTATGATTGGTTTGTCACCAAATTTTATAACGTCAAAGATTAGGTAGCTAAAAGTTAAGTAAAAAATTACCATAGATTTGACAAGATAAATGTAACGAGTTGATAAGTTTTGTTAACAAACCAAATACTAACCAAAATATTGGCTTACCAAATCTTTGGTAGGGCAAAATTTGGTCACCAACCAATCAGACTCATAAACTCTAAAGAGATATTTTAGGCCGGACCTAAGGCCAAGGTCCTAGTGACCATATTTGTCCTTGTCCATGATATAAAAAAAAACTAGAATTCCTAGAGTGATAGAAAAACTTGTTAATATCTCATAGGGTCACACAGATTGTGTATAACGTGGAGTGTTGGGTTTAAGGCCTAAAGTTAATATCTTCTAGACCTCACATTGATTGTGTGATGTGAAAAGTTGAGCTCATTGTGTGATGAGAAAATTGTTAGGTTTCGTCTATCAAACTAGTCTTTTAGATTGAGTTAGGTCCCGAAACTTTTGCGTGTCATGGGCTCTAATAAACTTAGACCGGGGATGCTGATATATGGTACAACGAGATTGCTAGATTCGGTGGACATTAGCTGCCCCAAATATTCGAATACTCATGTAACCAAAAAAAAAACCTTGCACAATACCTATAAACCTAAGAAAGCTGGAGCCAACTTTTAGTCTTGAGATTTCTCAAGTTTAATAATTTTTGGAACAAAATGGATTTAGGTTAACTAAGATTTAAGCATCTTCAACTGTTTGACAAATGACTTTCTGATTCATATTTTTTTAGCAAAATAAGGAAAAACTCTCTCCAATAATTTGGCATCTCAATTCTCTATATTTTTTAACTTGGCACATCTCCCTATCTAGAGCGTAAATATATGTGCGGGCTCCGTTCCCCATCTTTTTTAACTTGACACATCTCCCTATCTAGCATGCAAATATACGTGCGGACTCCGTGCTTGGCATCGGTCTTTCTCCTCATGCTTAGAGGGCTCTTCGTTTGCTTAGCGAGGCTCTTTGTTCGCTTAGCGGGGCTCTTCATTTCATTAGCAGGTTTTTTGGTTTTTAAAGATGAGATTTTTTTTCTCCTCATATTATTTTAAAAATTGGTAAACAACTAGATTTGGAAAACAAATTTAGCCAAAAGGTTAGAGATGCTCTAATAGAGGTATTTAATTAATAGGTAAACTTAAATTTGATCTGTGACATCCGTCGTTATCGTAGCCAAAAGTTAAGTAAAAAATTACCATAGATTTGACAAGCTAAATGTAACGGGTTGATAAGTTTTGTTAACAAACCAAATACTAACTAAAATATTGGCTTACCAAATCTTTGGTAGGGCAAAATTTGGTCACTAACCAATCACACTCATCTCTACTATAATTGATTCAACAAACTTATGCTTGGTCCACCTAAAAAAAATCACCCCCGCTAAGGGCCTCAACCATTGTGTACCCAGAAAAACGCACACAAGATTTTATCTCTATCAAAATCAACGTCTCAAAATCAATCAGGACTAAATCCAACGGCGGTAGAGAAGAGTTTGAAGCGTGTATCAAACTCTCGACCCCCTCCCACGCTGCTTCCCCGTCACGCCGCCCCTTGCGCCGCCCCTGACGAGAAAACACCGGCCGCGGCTGCTGCAGCTCATCCCACGCATGCTCGACGCCTCTCCCGTAGATCGGACTCACGCGACTCTTTCCTCTCCTCCCCCACAGACGGACGCCATAGCAGGGCGCCGCCGCTGGCCATCAGGCCAGGCCAGGCCACTGGTAGTCCAAGCTTGACCTCTCTCCCCCAGGTGCAACTTCATCTCCTCCTCTCCCCTCCCTTCCCCAGCATGCCTTCCCAAGTTCGAAACCCTAGCTACGGCCACCGGCGACGCTACAGGTCCGAGCCTGTAGCGCTACAGGTCCGAGCCTGTAGCGCTACAGGTGCTCTGGAAACAGACAATTGACTGTAAGTTATGAGCAGCTTTTACCAATTGTGAACTGTAGGAGCCCAGTTTTTTGTTTGCTTTTTCTCTCCAGTGCATGCAACACAGAACCATCTTTAATCCCTATATGATCTACTAATAAATCCCTCTATCAAAGACTGATGCTTATATGACGAAGTCTTTAACCGGCAAACATATTTTTCAAGATAGTTATGGCTAATGCTTCTTCTGTTCAGATGAAGTAATTCACTGTTGCTACTAACTGATGCTAGCTGCTCTTCCCATTGAGATTGCAAGTATTGAAATACTCCACACGTCAAGCTTCTGTGACATTTATATAGCACCAATTTTGGTTCTAATGGTGGTATTGTTTTTAGTCACTTGCTTGCATCCTTGCAAGTTCTTAAAGAAGTATTTAATTTTTATTACTCCGCTAGCTGCATCCTTGCAAGTTCTTAACGCGCAGCTCATCGATATTAGCCCACTCAAGGATGCATGGGATGTCGTCACGCCTGATCTCAAGGAGTCCTGCAATCTGTTCCTCATCGGCTATGAATTCACAGTGTAAGAGCTCCATGCGAAGATCCTGTTGACGCTCTATGGCCACTAGCTCACAACCCACTACATATTCCTAGCTAGAAATCTAGAATATAGGTATTGACTTTGACACTATCTGCATAATTTGTGCACAGATTGGAGGAACTGATTCTACATTGGTGATTGGCTGAGATTTTAGAAAGTTAGTTTTTCCGACATTGGAGGAACAGTGAAAGGTCCTTGTTTGGTTTTGGTAATTGAGTGACAACTTAGGTGGACTAATAGTGTTTATATGAGATACACAGGAGATTAGTCCACAGGTGATGATGTGATGATGGAGGAGCTCATTGCATATGAGACATGACATGGAGTCATGTGACCAAGGTGGAGAAGATCAAGATGAGGCTTGGCTCGATGGACAGGTTGCAAGAGTGAAGGGCAAGTCGGAGGCTTTGAAGCGAGGGACCGCATGTGACGGTGAAGCTTGAGAAAGACTTGGCATCGATGGACCGAGGCAATAGTGAAGAGCAAGTGAGGTCAAGATCGATGAACCAATACGGTCACGTGATGATATGAAGTGGATCATATCATTTGGTGATTGGTTGGTGCATGTGTTGCATCAACATTGGAGGAGATAGAATGGAAAGCGCAATGCAAAGGTATAACCTAGGGCTTTTCCATTTCACCGGTCATAGGTGTGTAGAGAAGTTTATGACCGGATTTAGGATAGATAGCCGTACTATCAAGAGGTGTAAACTTGTTTGCATATCGGTCATCTAGTGCCACTTGAGTGATCTAACTTTGCATACGTGTTAGGATCGAGTGGCGTGGCAAGTTGAGAGGCTAACTCCTTTGGGAAAATGTTTGTGAAAATGCTAACACACTTGCACATGGTGGTGTACACTTGGTGGTGTTGGCACATTTACAAAGGAGAAGGTGTTGGTCTGTTGGAGTTGATTTTGTTCAACTTGGAGAAGAGAGAGAAGTCTTTAGGTGTTCTCTGGACATTAGGATGGCTTTTAGATTGAATACTGCTTTGATCCATTTTGATTTGGATTGAGTATTCATATATAATGGATAGCACTCTAAGTAAGCTTTCCAAAATGTCCAAGATCATCGAATTCGGAGTTCGGAGCTAGAAGTTAGCAACCTAATAAGTTGAACTGCAGGCACAGGATGCTGTGAGTCCGGTGCGCACAGGACGAGTCCGGTGTGTACAGGACGCTGAGAGTCCGGTGCAGCTACAAGTTTGCGTTGCTCTCTGCGTACGGGTCCAGTGCGCACAAGACGAGTCCGGTGTCACTGGACGCTGAGAGTCCGGTGCTGCTGCAAGTTTGCGTTGCTCTCTGTGTATGCGTCCGGTGCGCACAGGACGCGTCCGGTGTGAAGTAGCAGAGCGTCCGGTGCTACTGTTCCAAACGCGCGTGTGTGTGCTAGCCGTTGGCGGCAACGGTCGAGTTCAAACGGCTAGTGACACGTGGCTGTTTCTAGAGCACCGGACGCACTATTCCAGCGTCCGGTGCAACTTGCAGTGAGTCCGGCGCTCATGAGTTTTGCCCAGTGAAGGGGCAACGGCTAGTTTAGCCCTTGGGGCTATAAATAGAAGTGGTGGCCGGCCTTGGCTGGTGGAGAGCACCCTTGGGACTTAGTATCCATGCTTGGGGAGTGCTAGAAAAGCCTCTAACTCACTTGTGCTTGCAAGAGTGTGAATCAATAGCGAGTGAGTGATTCTAATGCGTTGCATTGAGAGATTGCATCGAGTGGTACTAGGTGTTCGTGTTGCAAGCCGGTGGTGCTTGTTACTCTTGGAGGTTGCCACCTCCTAGATGGCTTGGTGGCTTGTGACTCCGTCGAAGCACGCAAGGAGATTGTGCGGTGCTCCATAGAAGAGATTATGAGGGGTACGGTGCTCACCCCGCGGGGATCGCGAAGAGCAACTCTAGTTGAGTGAGACGTGAAGAGCGACAAGTGGTCCGGCCAGGTCAAGTGCTAGAGCTTGTGGTAAGCACTCCACGTGGGAGAGTGTGACTTGCGGGTCACCACTAGCAAGAGGACCGGCGGCAACCTTGGAGCTTGTCTCAACGGGGACGTAGATTGGTGGCAACCAAGTGAACCTCGGGAGAAAATCATCGTGTCAACATTGTTCTTCCCGTTGGTTTGCAAGTCCCTAACACAAGCTTGTTCTTACATTCATATACTTGTGCTTGTGTAGTTGCTCTTGTAATTAGTTAGCTTGTGTAGCTTGCTAGTTACCTTCTTGCTTGTGTAGCTAGAAGTAGTTCCCTTACGTGACTAATTTGGTTTGTGTAACCTTGTTAGTCACTTTGCTTAGTTTGTGTAGCTAAGTAAGTTACGCTCTCTAATTTGGCATTAGTTGCCTTGTTTTTGAGCTTGCTAGTGAGCTTAGGCTTTGTGCGCTTTGCCTCACTAGTTTGTGTAGGAGCTCCCCCGGTTTGCAAAGTACTAGTTGCATAGGTTTGTGTGACCTTGCTTCTAGATTTGGTTAGGTGAGCTCTTGCTAAGGTAGCACCTTGCTTGCTTGTTTAGGATCTTTTCAAGGTGCTAGAGAACTTAGATAGAGGGGTATAGTCTTGGCTAGACCGATAGTTTTAATTCCGCACTTGTTTCGGTTAGCCGGCATGTTTAAGTTTTAGAAAGGACTATTCACCACCCCCTCTAGTCTGCCATCTCGACCCTTCAAGTGGTATCAAAGCTATGTCTCTCATTTGTGGTCTTCGCCGACCCGAGAGGATGGCGTCTAGTGGGATAGATGATTGTGAGACACACATTTTTGATGGTACAAACTTTGCACTTTGGAAAAATCACATGCTTGATCATTTTCATGCAAAGGGACCTAAATTTTGGTGGATTGTCACTAATGGTCTCACACACAACTTGGACCATAAGAATCTCACCAAAGCTCAAAAGGTTCTCTTTGAACTTGATTGTGAAGCTTATTGTTATCTAATCAAATCTTTGAGCTTTGAGTTGTTTGATAGGATAAACTCCAAAGGAACCGCATATGAAATGTGGGAGTCTATCAAACACACCTTCGGTGATTCCTCCACATGGGATGATGGCAAGTTCAAAAAGGAGGAACCAAAGGTGGAGATACATGAGGATGTTGAGCATGACCACAACAAGGTGGTTGTGGAGGATTGCTCCACCTCATGGTCAAGTGAAGAAGATGATGATCATTCTACAAGATCACTTGACAAGGATGATGATGATGCCACAAGTGATGTAAATGATGATGCTACCTCATGCACACTTGATGATGAAGATGATGGCTATGAGAGTGATGCTTCTACAATCTCATCCACTTCATCACATTCCTCCATATCTCACGGCGACAGCAAGGTATCTATTGGAGGTGTGATTGTTGATTGTGATGATCTAAATTTTGAGCTTGTATGCAAACTCTCAAAAGCTTTAAGAAATGAGCTAGAAAAAACAAATAAATTGCAAAATGAAAACTCATTTCTAAAGACCACATGTGAACAACAAAAGCATCTACTTTATGTTCCTACTTGTTCACATGAGGAGCTAAAATTAGTTCATGAGGAACTTTGTGTTACTCATGATAACTTGGTAAAAGATCATGCTTTTCTCACTAAGAAGATTTCTAATGAAGAAATTAAAACTAGTGAGAGCTCATCACTTGGATTAAATGATCAATCGCATATTGTTACTAACCCAGGCAAGAAGCATGTATCCCCCTCTTGTCATGATTTATTATCTATGCCATGTTCTTCACATATAGATGCTTGTTCTACTTCTTTGTCTTGTGAGACTAACCTTTTGAAGGAGAACAATGAGCTCAAAAGTGAAGTGAAGAATTTGAGCAACAAGTTAGAGAGGTGTTACAACTTAAAAGTCACCTTTGAGCATATATTGAAGACTCAAAGAAATTATGGTGACAAATGTGGCCTTGGCTTCAAGAAGAAGATGACAAAGGGTAAAAGAAAGCAAGAGAGAGAAAAGCTCTCTCATTTCATGTGCTATCGGTGCCATGAAGTGGGTCATCTTGCAAATGGTTGCCCAAACAAAGAGAAGCTCAAGAAGATAAAAGAAGAAGAGAGGCTAAAACATGTCAAGTGCTTCAAGTGCCGCACTTGGGGTCATCTCACCTCAATGTGCCCAACCAAGCAATTGGTGAAGCATCAAGTGAAGCCTCAACCAAAGACACAAGTTGAGAAAGAAAAGACTCCCCAAGCTCAAGTCAAGATCTACCATGAAGATGGTGGTGACATGGGGATGATGAAGAAGAAGATAAGAAGGGGAGGTAGACAATCAAGATCATCAAAAGACCTCTCCCACATCAAATGCTTTGAGTGCAAGAATGATGGACACTTTGCCTTGAAGTGTCCTACCAAGCTTGAGAAGAAGGCTCAAGCAACTTTCAAGAGGCAAGGCAATGAGAAGCAACACATGAGCAAGGAAGAAAAGGCTCAATCAAAGCGAATTTGCTACTTATGCCAGGAAAGGGGACACATGGCTCATTCATGTCCCCTAGGTAATAGTTTTAAGCCTATTTCAATTGATAACCATAATATGCTTAGAAAGGATGGTAATGGTACCTCTATGGTTGCTATTGCAAAACATCCTGCTACTCATACTAAGGCATCGCCTAAGTATGTTGCACCTAACTTGAGAGGACCCAAACTAGTTTAGGTACCATCAAAAAGTGGATGAATATGTGTAGGTACCATCGGCATTGGAGGCTTAATTCAATTGATCTTATATTATTCATCGTATGATTGAGTCAAGTATTAAAGCCTAGTACACATCCAAACCCAATGCCATGACAGTGAAGTCCAAATGTGCTACAACATACAAGTGTCACATTCAAGTTGTGGTAATTTATTGGATTATTTGATGACTTGCAATTACATGAGTTGAAGCTTGCAACTTAGATGATCATGAGCTAACCAAGGTATATCTTTGTTGATCACATTCATTCGGGTGCATATGAGATGATTGAATTAGATAAATATGCAATGTTGCTTGCTATAAGATGATTGAATGGATTAAATGATTAATAATCAAGTTTGGATTGATTTGGGTTGGATAAGTTCATAAGATAACATTTAGTAAGTGGATTGAATGGATTCATGTCTTGTGAAAGTATTCAAACGAGTCTATTTCAAGTTTGATTCAATTTGAAGAAGCATAGCTCAATTGCTTGAAATCTGTGCATTTTTGAAAAACTGAGCTAGCAGTGATCAAGTCTGAGTTTGAGTGACCAAATCTATTTGGAATGGCTTGAAATTTGGTATGCATGCTGTACACTTATCATAGAAGATGCTGTAGAAATTTCATGAGAATTGGATAAGGGATACTTCGGTTTTGGAGTAGATCTTATCAGCTATAGTGCAGCAGTTTTCAGCATATAGCAGTGGTGGAACAATTGAAATCTGGTAGCAATCTAGAAGTCAAAAGAAGATCAAATTTTTACAGCTGCTAGATGACTCAGTAAAGCACATCTCCACCAAATTTCGTAGTATTTGGATCTGTACATTGTGAGATATGAGTTATTCTTTGAAAGGTACAGAATCTGCCAGAAAAGTGACAAATATTGGATTGATCTAGAGTCACTTAAATTGAAAGGTCCTCAAGTTGGAATTATGATTATAAGTGTTTGAGGCACCTAAGTTTGGTTTTGAATTGATCTAGAAGCATGACAAGTACTGAGTACAAGGCACTTGATTGTGGAATGTACTTGGTGTACACATTTAGTACTCAAATTGAAGATCAAGATCAAACTCAAGATGAAGATGAAGTTTAAGTTCTAGTGACTATTGGAGATTATTTAGAAAGAAAAAGAACTTAAACAAGTAGAAAGAAAAGGACTTAAAGAAGGGTTCACAGATATTCATCATATCAAGTCTATCACTTGAATCAATCAATCAAAGGCAATTCAAGTGAGTATCAAGAATAGTTCTTTGGAGAGAGGTCACTTCTCCCTATGTGAGGGGCGTGCCGCCCGAGGAGTGGGTAAACCAAGTGTGGTGCTTGGAAGGCTAACATGGAAGTGGTGATCTAAAGGACATTTGAGATGCTTAGTTGAAGCAATCAAAAGGATTGATCAAGAGAGCAAGCAACACCCAAAAGAGAGCTAGTCGTGATGTTCAAGTAATATTCTTATTAGTTCTCTCATGCAAGCAATGGTCAAAAGAAGAAGCAAGCCAACCACAACAAGATAGTGCACTTGATCAACAAGTGGTTCTCCATTCATATGGGTGAAGATTTGATCTATCAATCGGCATTTATAATTGGTCTTCACCAAGCTTATTAATTGGACTTCACATTGCTATTGGAGAAATGAATTGGAATCTATGTGACTATCCTCTTCTCCAACATAGCAAAGGTATCATTGTAATGTGCATGATCATTTCATCCCTTACTAGTATGCGGTTAGTACATATAGTACATGCTCAATAGGATCATGTATGACAAATGAAAAGTTTTAAATTCATAACCTACCACTATTGCTTGAATGATTAGTTGATCTAGTGGTATGTATATGAGTTTGTTCATGAGTTAGTAAACCCAAGTACTTGATCTATTTGGATTGTTAACAAGTGACAAGTACAACATTGGCAAGATAACCCTTACTGTAAGGTGTGAAAAAGCTTGTCATTGGTTCAAACCAGGCTTGGAAGCTTAGGCAAATCAACATAGTTCAAGTCAACAATTAGAAGCTCATGATGATTAGAGTACAAGAACAAGATAACAATGCAAATGGATATATAGACTCAAATGTTTCTTCAATTGGTATCCAACAAATGGTACTCATGATGATGATAGCAAATGTTCAAGATAGCAAACAAGTGGTTCCATACTAGAAGACCTTAATTGGTAGAAGAATCCCATATGGTATCGGACAAGATATTTCAAATGATATCACATTTATACATATGGTATCTATCCTACAAGAAGGTGGTTCCACAAGTGATCCTCAACTTTAAGTGATCATCATGCGAAGCAAGTTCCCTCACCAAAAAGATTGACAAGTGAATGACCCATGCTATGACATAGGGGGAGTGCCCCACCAAATGGTATCAAGGTCAAAGATCCTATGTGGTATCTCAAGAGCAATTCAAATAATGTCATTCCAACACATTTGGTGATGTCCATCAAAAATACAAGATTCAAGCCTCAACCATCTATCCCAATACAATCCTTTGTCACAATGAGATTCACACTTTTTCAATTGATATCAAGTGATTTGATTGGTATCACATACCTTTTATGGAAATTGATGACAAAGGGGGAGAAGTTGGAACAAATATATGATCATGGGATAAGTTGGACAACAAAAGATATGTTTCAAGGGGGAGAGATCAAAGATGGACATGGACAAGGGAGCAACATTAAAAGAAAAGATGATGGATCAAAATTCTTGGACAAAAGAGAAGCACACAAGTAGGGGGAGCAAGCTCATGAACCTTGTTTGTTTGCATTTGGTTTGTGCATATTCATGTGCTTGCTTGCATAGCATAAGTTTTTAAATTCAATATGCATGCTTGTGTGGTGTATGCTAGTTATAGAACTTGATTGATGATATGATAACTAGCATGCATAGGTTGGTAGCTAGACTTATGCTTTCCAAGTAAAAACTAGACCCTTGCTTTTAATGTTGATCTCACGGGGTTTCTAGTGTTTTTGTTGTCTAGCTACACATGGTGCTAAGGATGGTCTACATTGAATGCTTCAAATGATATCAAATTTGGTATCAAACTACAAAGGTTTATTCTATACACCTCAGCGCTTAGTAGGGTTTTATGGTGCTTATCCAAATCTTGACATAGAGCTTAAATGTTGGATAAGTAGCATAAAATCCAAAACAAGTTAGCAATTTACACTTGTGTGAAGTGCTAGCTTGAAAAAGCTTAATTTCCATATCTCTGTAGAGTTGTCATCAATTACCAAAAAGGGGGAGATTGAAAGGTCTTGGTTTTGGTAATTGAGTGACAACTTAGGTGGACTAATAGTGTTTATATGAGATACACAGGAGATTAGTCCACAGGAGATGACGTGATGATGGAGGAGCTCATTGCATATCAGACATGACATGGAGTCATGTGACTAAGGTGGAGAAGATCAAGATGAGGCTTGGCTCGATGGACAGGTTGCAAGAGTGAAGGGCAAGTCGGAGGCTTTGAAGCGAGGGACCGCATGTGACGGTGAAGCTTGAGCAAGACTTGGCGCCGATGGACCGAGGCAATGGTGAAGAGCAAATGAGGTCAAGATCGATGAACCAATACGGTGACGTGATGATATGAAGTGGATCATATCATTTGGTGATTGGTTGGTGCATGTGTTGCATCAACATTGGAGGAGATGGAATGGAAAGCGCAAGGCAAAGGTATAACCTAGGGCTTTTCCATTTCACCGGTCATAGGTGTGTAGAGAAGTTTATGACCGGATTTAGTATAGATGGCCGTACTATCATGAGGGGCAAACTTGTTTGCATATCGGTCATCTAGTGCCACTTGAGTGATCTAACTTTGCATACGTGTTAGGATCGAGTGGCGTGGCAAGTTGAGAGGCTAACTCCTTTGGGAAAATATTTGTGAAAATGCTAACACACTTGCACATGGTGGTGTACACTTGGTGGTGTTGGCACATTTGCAAAGGAGAAGGTGTTGGAGTTGATTTTGTTCAACTTGGAGAAGAGAGAGAAGTCTTTCGGTGTTCTCCGGATATTAGAATGGCTTTTAGATTGAATACTTCTTTGATCCATTTGATTTGGATTGAGTATTCATATAGATTGGATAGCACTCTAAGTAAGCTTTCCAAAATGTCCAAGATCATCGAATTCAGAGTTCGGAGCTAGAAGTTAGCAACCTAACAAGTTGAACTGCAGGCACAGGACGCTGTGACGGTGCGCACAGGACGAGTCCGGTGTGCACAGGACGCTGAGAGTCCGGTGCTGCTGTAAGTTTGCGTTGCTCTCTGCGTACGGGTCCGGTGCACACAGGACGAGACCGGTGTCACAGGACGCTAAGAGTCCGGTGCTGCTGCAAGTTTGTGTTGCTCTCTGCGTATGCGTCCGGTGCGCACAGGACGCGTCCGGTGTGAAGCAGCAGAGCGTCCGGTGCTACGGTTCCAGACACGTGTGCGTGTGCTAGCCGTTGGCGGCAACGGTCGAGTTCAAACGGCTAGTGACACATGGCTGTTTCTAGAGCACCGGACGCACTGTTCCAGCGTCCGGTGCTACCTGCAGTGAGTCCGGTGCTCACGACTTTTGCCCAGTGAAGGGGCAACGACTAGTTTAGTCCTTGGTGCTATAAATAGAAGTGGTGGCCAGCCTTGGCTGGTGGAGAGCACCCTTGAGACTTAGTGTCCATGCTTGGAGAGTGCTAGGAAAGCCTCTAACTCACTTGTGCTTGCAAGAGTGTGAATCAATAGCGAGTGAGTGATTCTAGTGCGTTGCATTGAGAGATTGCATCGAGTGGCACTAGGTGTTCGTGTTGCAAGCCGGTGGTGCTTGTTACTCTTAGAGGTTGCCACCTCCTAGACGGCTTGGTGGCTTGTGACTCCGTCGAAGCACGCAAGGAGATTGTGCGGTGCTCTAGAGAAGAGATTGTGAGGGGTACGGTGCTCACCCTGCGGGGATCGCGAAGAGCAACTCTAGTTGAGTGAAATGTGAAGAGCGACAAGTGGTCCGGGCGGGTCAAGTGCTAGAGCTTGTGGTAAACACTCCACGTGGGAGAGTGTGAGTTGCGGGTCACCACTAGCAAGAGGACCGGCGGCAACCTTGGAGCTTGTCTCAACGGGGATGTAGCTTGGTGGCAACCAAGTGAACCTCGGGAGAAAATCATCGTGTCCACATTGTTCTTCCCGTTGGTTTGCAAGTCCCTAACACAAGCTTGTTCTTACATTTATATACTTGTGCTTGTGTAGTTGCTCTTGTAATTAGTTAGCTTGTGTAGCTTGCTAGTTACCTTCTTGCTTGTGTAGCTAGAAGTAGTTCCCTTGCATGACTAATTTGGTTTGTGTAACCTTGTTAGTCACTTTGCTTAGTTTGTGTAGCTAAGTAAGTTACGCTCTCTAATTTGGCATTAGTTGCCTTGTTTTTGAGCTTGCTAGTGAGCTTATGCTTTGTGCGCTTTGCCTCACTAGTTTGTGTAGGAGCTCCCCCGGTTTGCAAAGTACTAGTTTCATAGGTTTGTGTGACCTTGCTTCTAGATTTGGTTAGGTGAGCTCTTGCTAAGGTAGCACCTTGCTTGCTTGTTAAGGATCTTTTCAAGGTGCTAGAGAACTTAATTAGATAGAGGGATATAGTCTTGGCTAGACCGATAGTTTTAATTCCGCACTTGTCTCGGTTAGCCGGCGTGTTTAAGTTTTAGAAAGGACTATTCACCCCCCCTCTAGTCCGGCATCTCGACCCTTCAAACAGGCAGGTCGTGTGTTGTTTTAATTTATTCCAGGTTCGAAGCCTCAACAAGACTGTCCTGAGATATTCTGTACGGTCACACTTTGCATCATATTGTTATCATGGATCTTTAATCTCAAGTTCAGATATGAATCATTTTGAACAACCATGTGGCCACTGGCTGCTCTATATGTTGAGAAAGGGACGAGACAAGCTGATCTGCAGCAATAAACAAATGAATATTGATGCCAACAAATATTTCCAACTGAAAATTGAATTAGCAGTTTTTTCATGCTGATCTGTACATGTCATATATGGGACAAGATGACCTACAGCGAGAAACAAGTGAGCATTTATGCCACCAAATACATACAACTCAAATTCGATTAAACTTCTCATGTTTATTTTAGAATATGAAAGATTTTCAAGTTACACATAATAAAAAAATTATGTACATTTTATTTTGCCTTATTAGTCTTAGTACATTGAACACTTATACCCACACTGCAATTAGTATATGATGAGATATACTTTATCAGTAGATAGAAGGATCAACTTGCTTTGATTGCAGCAAAGCATTCCTACCACGTTAAACACTTGCAGATGCTTAGGATCATTTCAGAATTAGAAATGCCTAAAAATAATGTTTTCAGTGATTTGAGTTTCTTATGAGTTTTTCAAATCTCGCTGAATTTGTTTGGGCTTCTCTTTAATTCTATTATGTTGTCTGCAATTATGGCTAACTATCTGCCATGGATGAACCGGGATGGATTCATTTACTGGAGATCACACTACCCATAGGCTATCTTGAAAGTCCTCCTTCAATCTCTGCGGTTAGTCTCAATCCTCATATTTCCATAAAGTATGTCTGTTTTTACTATATTTCGCAATAATTGCATGAAATTTCAGAACCAACTTGTCTTATTTATAGGACATACCATATCTCCTAAAAAATACAGTGGTAAAAAACCTCAAGAATGAACTCCTCCGGCAGTGGGATCAAGGTCGTGGACAAAGCACGTCCATAGGTGAGCTTCTTTTTTATTGCTTCAATGAAATGGTTGCCCAATTCATGGCGACGACCATGAATTATGCCTTAGCACCGCGACTATGAAAGTATGCATTTTCTTTTTGCAATCGTGGTTTCAACATTCTAATAACTAAATCCATTCAGTTGCAGGATTAGGTCCCCATCCTGATTGGAGCATTGGAGTGGATGAAGTCTTTTGCATCAAACCATCTTCCTTCTACTAATTATAATATATAAATATGCTTCTGGCTGTACTGGGTTAGACTGCTGCCCTGAGTTGTATGTATTTTGTGGAAGCACCATATCTTATACACATGTGCTCATCTATATTTCAGCTTTCATTAACTTGTAGCTGAATCTTGCCATTTGGATGTCTTCAATTATTTATAGTGACTGATAAAAAATAATCAGATGTCTGGCTTTCATTCATGGATGGACTTTGTTGCCAGCAGCAATCCAAATAAAACATGTACGACCTTTTAAAAATTGGTTCTAAAAGTAGGGAACAAAACATATATGGCCATTGTTTGGTTAATTTTATGTCCATCCCTAAAATATCGCCGTAGCGTTAGCACGGGCACTATACTAGTAAACTCTAAAGAGATATTTTAGGTCGGACCTAAAGCCAAGGTCCTAGTGACCATATTCGTCCTTGTCAATGATAAAAAAACTAGAATTCCTAGAGTGATAGAAAAACTTGTTAATATCTCATAGGATCACACAGATTGTGTATAACGTGGAGTGTTGGGTTTAAGGCTTAAAGTTAATATCTTCTAGAGCTCACATTGATTGTGTGATGTGAAAAGTTGAGCTTATTGTGTGACGAGAATATTGTTAGGTTTAGTGGTACATCCACATTTAAGATGATAATAGCTCTCATCTATCAAAGTAGTCTTTTAGATTGAGTTAGGGCCCCAAATTTTTGTTTTTTAGATAATAGATAAATTAATATTCGGTCTCTACATCCTGGGATGTATACAGCCAATTATTACAAAATTTGGAGGAATAAAAGAGAAAGCCATGGTCTTACAGGTTGACCAGGACGCTAGTTCAAACAATAAAAATGTTTTATTGGATATCTCTAAAGCAATTACTTCTAATTTTTTGCTCATCGTTGAGAGTGTGTCCTTATCTGTCTCATCATGCTGCAGTTGTACCCAAGATCGTAGCCAGTATGTTTCTCTGAAGATTACCTGCATAATAGAGTTAGATTTCATTTGATTAAAAATAACATCATTACGGCATCTCCAGATAGCCCGGCAGAAGGCAGCTATCCCAACCTAAATCAAATTTCTAATCCTTTTACTTTGATTACTTAGCCAAATACCGAACATGTGACTAATTGATCTAGGTTGGGACAGGTTAGTAGCAAAAAAGATGATCCTCCATATCATTTTGGCAAGAGGGCAGCCTAGGAATAGATGTTGGATCGTTTCATTCCTATTACAGCTGATGCACTTTTGATTCCCTTTCTAAGTTTTCCTGGTGAGGTTGTCTTTGGTTAAGATAACTCCCTTTTGTATGAACCAAATAAAGATTTTGATTTTTAGAGGAATTTTCATCTTCTAGATCTTCCTATGCCGAAAAGGTGTTTGTGTATCTATAAAATAAAGATACATAGAGTGGACAGAGAGTAACCCTGATTTGGTTAAGCTCCACTTGAAGTAATCCGAACCTTCCACCAGTTCGACATTTGAGATCCATGCTACTAAAGTAAACCACTGTGTAAGTTTATTACCCACCAGTGCCCTTCTAAAAGAGATGTTTAGGGGGCTGGTAGACATCACTTTTGAGACTGTTGCGTGAGGATCCCGCACTATATTATATAAGGATGGATACTTCACTTTGAGAGGCTTATCTCCTACCCATGTATCATCCCAAAACCTAGTATTGGTTTCGCCTTTAATATCGAAAGAACCATTAGCCAGTAACTTTTGTGTCATGGGCTTCAATAAACTTAGACTAGGGATGCTAGTATATGGTACAACGAGGTTGCTAGATTCGGTGGACATTAGCTGCCCCAAATATTCGAATACTCATGTAACCCAAAAAACTTGCACAATACCTATGAACCTAAGAAAGCCGGAGCCTTGAGATTTCTCAAGTTTGATTATGTTTGGAACAAAATGGATTTAGGTTAACTAAGATTTAAGCATCTTTAACTGTTTGGCAAATGACTTTTTTATCCATACTTTTTTAGTAAAATAAGGAAAAACTCTCTCTAATAGTTTGACATCTCAATTCCCCATCTTTTTCAACTTGACACATCTCTCTATCTAGCGCGCAAATATACGTGCGGGCTTCGTTCCCCATCTTTTTCAACTTGACACATCTCTCTATCTAGCGCGTAAATATACGTGCGGGCTCCATGCTTGGCATCGGTCTTTCTCCTCATGCTTAGGGGGCTCTTCGTTTACTTAGCGGGACTCTTTGTTCGCTTAGCGGGAATCTTCATTTCGTTAGCGGGTTTTTTTTTGTTTTTGAAACGAAATTTTTCAAACTGTTGGAGTTGAGATTTTTTTTCTCCTTATATTATTTTAGAAATTGGCAAACTACTAGATTTGGAAAACAAATTTTGCCAAAAAGTTAGAGATGCTCTAATAGAGGTATTTAATTAATAGGTAAACTTAAATTTGATCTGTAACATCCGTCGTTATCGTCGCAGCCGCGCCATGCTGTATTTGCCCGTTGGCTCCTCGATAGGATGTTGTAGTGGAGCGAGAACAAACCAGCAAACTGCATACGAACGGGCGAGCGAGTGCCAGCAAGCAACTAGCATACAGATTTGTTGGGTCATACTCACAAACGAGCAAACTGCATGCGAACGGGCTGAGTGAGTGCCAGCAAGCAACTAGCATACAGATTTGTTGGCCTCGACTTATTCTTGAGTCATACTCCTTCGGCAGCTATTTGCTGGTGGTCCTCCGAATTGAGGTCTGTTTGTAGGGCCGGTCCTATATTTTCAACAGCCCTACGATGAATTTATCATTATAAATCCTTAAAAGTATATATTTTCTAATATATATATATATATATTCAAAATTCATTTACAAAATCCGAAACAAATCAAACAACATGATATCACTAACATGTTTAATAATGATCAATGAATTAAAGTTTCTTGCTCATCATCAGCTTCGTCTAAATTTTCACTGACTTGTTGCTTTGTTGCTGCTACTCTTGAACAACATTATCATTGGATATAACGCTACATAGAGCTGGGAAAAACATATCTAAAACCTCCCTTTTGTGATTGAATAAACTGATCTAAATTCCTCTATTTTCTTTGCTGAGCACCAATTCTTAGGTAACATTGCATAATTTGAAGATCAAAAAATATACCTACATGAGTTATTAATATTTATCTAATATTTCAATCACCTAAATTAAACAAGAAGAATAGAAGATGTACGTATATATGGACATAACTAAGTGCTAAGCAAGTGAGAATTGAAGATCAGCAGATTCTAACTTCTCATATGGATGGAGAGGACAGACGTACGAGACTCGGGAGGCCCGCGAGTGGGTTACAGCGATCAGTGATGGTGAGATTGGTGAGGGCGAGCAGCACGATGCGGCCGCAGTGGAGACGTGGAAGACAGAAGCCTCTCGAAGATTTCTCTTTTTTATGTGCATACATATGTTTAGGCCCCTATATAGGCTGGGCCCTAGGGCATCGCACCTCTTACTCCTCCCCTAGGGTCGCCCCTGTATGTTTGGAACAAAGGAATGTAGAACGGAGAAATAAGAAAAAATGCAGAAAAAGAATATGAGTGTTGTAGCAAAATATAAGAATAGAAAAGCATAGGAAGAAGATAGAAGGTGGTGTTTGGAATGTAGAAAAATTATACTATAAAATCGCAAAAGTAGTTGGTTTGATAAATGATATTGTTTTATTAAATAATATACACATGTTTATTTATATGCACATCGGAAGGCTTTGCCTTGGGCTTCCACACAGGAAGAGAAACAAGAGGTATAGATAGATGTTTCTTTTCCTATGAAACTTTGAAGATGGTAAACACAACTTGAGAAAAGAATTGGAGTTTTCCTTTGATCCAAACACAGCTTGAGTAACCAATCAGTTTCATCAAGATTTTTAATTTGTCTATCTACCTAGTTGTAGTTATGACCCTGAGGATGGCTATGCCGGTGTTGATGTAGCAGAATAGTTTCAAAAAAAAAGATACAGCAGAACCTCTTGTGTTGATATAGAAGAACTGCGCCGAGCCGCACAAAAAAAAAAACTTGGAATCCTCGGATGTCAGGACAGGCTCATGATTTTCCGCCCCCCCCCCCCC
>NC_012872.2:20348958-20359970 GCF_000003195.3 Sorghum bicolor
TCATTGTTGTCCACATTTTTCCACTCCCTGACTGTGATGTCAAGATGGTCCCTAACTAAGAAACCGAGTGTGTTACGCCACTTAGGTAAGGTCTCCGCTGGAGCTAAGGGTTGTCCAGTCGCACTGACATCTGTAACTCTATAAGTTACTTTTGGGAACTGATTCAATCCTCTTTCACCTCGTTTCCTTTTGTTCCCGGTCTCAGTGGTCGTCTCCGTCGTCGGCTCAGGTGCACTTTCATGTGCAACTTCTTCTTGGGATAGGATTTCCTCCATTTCTTTCAATTGAGATAGCACCTCCTATTCATATAAAGACATGTAATTATGAATGAGGCGCATAAAAGTATAGAAACATATAATTATGAATGAGTAATTCACCTCTTCTATCTCTGGGTTGTAATCGGGGTCACGTGCGTACTCACGACGGGCGTTCCTCTCTATGCGAGGATCAGGAATGTCGCTTACCGAGGTCTCGTACGAAGGAGTTGACTCACGTGACCCTTCTGCCTGCTCCGTGTTGTGGGACCCTTGTTCCTTCTCTACGTGCTCGGACCCCTTTTCTTGCACGGTGGGGCTAGACCCTAGTGCCTTCTCGGTGCAGTCTGACCCTTTTTCTTGCACCGTGGGGCCGGACCCTGGTGCCTTCTCGGTGTGGTCTGTCCCTTTTTCTTGCACGGTGGGGCCAGACCCTGGTGCTTGCTCCATAGGGCCGGACCCTTGTGCCTGCTCCGTGTTTTCACTTGGAGAAGTCGTCATTGCAAGATTCTAAAGCATATATGTTATCAGAAATGTTATATAGTATAGTATGAACACTGAAGATAATACTCTAAGTCAATCGTTGACTAATAAATAGTTGACTTATAAATAATTAAAAGTGAATATTTGCTACATCTTTTCTAGAAAGCTTACTAAATTGTGAACTTTGTTCTAAATATTACTTTAAAATACTATAACTACACATGTGCTTAACCAAAAATTGTGTTGTTTAGCTTTTGGGAAAGCTTATGAAAAGTACTACAACTCATATATTTACCTTAAGGCAAGATTCACATCTTAACTGAGTCAAACAATATAAACATGCAAATCTACTAAGAATAAGAGCAAAGCAACATAGGGCATTAGTTATTTTTATATCTCTTAATCTATTATTCCTAAATTCATGAAACCATTACTAGACCTCCAATATCATATGAAAAGCATATCACAATAATTTCATATTTATTTGAGCACTACTACTACAGTTATAAAAAAGATAAATACAACAAGCAATTAAAACCTAACTGCCTAAATCTATTTTTACAGCTAAAATTTCAAACTAAAACATGCCATATTATAGATCTACTTGATAGACAATTTTACAAGGATTCCAAAAAGTCTATATTTGCTATTTTACGATTTTTCTAGAATTTACTATGATTTTCCAAAGATCAGCCAATTTCCTGCAAAAGAAAAATTCATCTGAGTCACTGACGTGTGGGCCCCACACGTCAGGACCTTCTTCAACCTCGAGCGCAGGGGATGTTTCTTCGACCGCATGCGTAGGGGAGGTTTCTTCAACCTCTATGGTGTGCAGGGGAGGGGACGGGGTGGGGGACGGGGAGGTGGGGGTGGGCGGCGACAGCGACGACGGCGGCGACGGCGGGGCGACCGCGGGGCAGCGGCGGCTGCAGCGCGGCCGCACTGTGACCGGAGGTGGCAGGCACAGAGACAGAGAAGAGAGGGGGGCGGGCATACCTGGTGGCGTCGGGGTCAGAGAAGAGGGCGGCGCGGAGGAAACGACGGCGGCGAGACCGGCGGCGGCGGCAGCGGAAAAAATGCGCAGCCTGACGGCGTCGTTTGAACTGAATGGCGCCTTCGGACTTAGAAAATTTCGGGGGGGTCTGGGCGCGGAATATATATGGGCGGCATTTCTACAGGCGGGTGGCTATGACCACCGCCTGTAGAAATGATTTCCATCGGGGGGGGTCATAGCCAACCGCCCGGAGAAATGCATTTCTACTGGCGGCGGGGTAAGAGAACCGCCTGTAGCAATGCGTTTCTACAGGCGGGTTGTTATGTGAGCCGCCTGTAGAAATAATTTTCAATTATATTGTTTGTATATTATTTGTTGTAACATAATGTAAAATAACTTGTATATTATATTGTTTCTACATTATTTTTAATGTAAAATATATTTGTATCATATATTTAATGTATATTATAATATGATTATAATATGATTATATTATGTTGTTTATATATATTGTATATTGATATTATAATATGATTATATTGTTTCTAAATTTCTTTTTAAATTTTAGTGTTATATATTCTTTGTATATTGATATTATAATATGATTATATTGTTTCTAAATTTCTTTTTAATTTTTAGTGTTATATATTCTTTGTATATTGATATTATAATATGATTATATTGTTTCTAAATTTCTTTTTAATTTTTAGTGTTATATATATTATTTATGTATTGATATTATAATATAATTATATTGTTTCTAAATTTCTTTTTAATTTTTAGTGTTATATATTCTTTGTATATTGATATTATAATATGATTATATTGTTTCTAAATTTCTTTTTAATTTTTAGTGTTATATATATTATTTATGTGTTGATATTATAATATAATTATATTGTTTCTAAATTTCTTTTTAATTTTTAGTATTATATATATTATTTATGTATTGATATTATAATATAATTATATTGTTTCTACATTATTTGTAACATAATTATGTGGCATTTGACAAAGCGTTACGAAAGTGTAGTTCTAAATCGAAATCGAAAGGTCTCACATATAGTTTCATAAATTTGAGTGAGATTACATGATGACTAGAGTTTACATGATGAATGACAAATACAATCTAGGCAGTTACTATTCTTCCTTGTCCATCAGCGCGCACCCAAGGCAAAGAACTTTGTGAGATGCTTCGCTCAACATTTCTTATCTTAGCAGGATAGTCATCCACAAAGAGGGACATGTCGCTGAACTGGTTAAAATCCTCCAGATCCGCTACACCATCAACTCCTATTGCTTGTTGCTTTCCTGGAAAAACTACATGCTTCAGCTTGTCAGTAGTTTTCTTCTCATTCTTAGAAAGGATCTGTTCAGCATAGAACACTTGTGCAGCACGGTTACCAAGGATCCACGGGTCATCTTTGTATCCCACTTTACTTAGATCAAGAACTCTGACCCCATAATTATCCACTGTGACATGTTTATCTTCTACCCATTGACATCGAAACACGGGGATCTGAAATGTACCATAGTCTAGTTCCCATATGTCATCGATGAAGCCAAAGTATGTAATAATATCACCAGTTTCGTCGTCTATGGCCTCGCATCGAACACCACTATTTTGTGTCATGCTCTTTTTATCCTTGGATTTGGTATGAAATATGAATCCACTTATGTCATATGTTTGCCATGCTGTCACTTGGCGTGATGGTCCAGATGCCAAAGCCTTGATGGTTTGTTCCTCAATTGTTTCCCCAGATGGAATATCCTGCTCCCTTAGCCATGTGTACTGTAATCTGGCGGGATGAATGATTTCCGTCCAATCCTCCCACTTCCATGCAGCCTACCCTCATGCCTTGATGGAGGCAAACCTATTGCGACCTGGTCTTTTAGGACACTATTGCAGAATGGTCCTCCGGACTCAATTGCCTCTTCAGTACAGTACTCCTCTATCATGGATGCCTCAGGACGAGCACGAGTTGATACATAGCCATTTAGTATTGCCATAAAACGCTCGTACGTCCACATTTCATGCAGGTACATGGGACCCAATGCTTGTATTTGAGGAACTAAGTGCACCACAAGGTGCACCATGATATCAAAGAATGATGGGGGAAAACACATCTCAAACTGTGACACTGTCTCCACTGCGAATTGCTGAAGGGACTCTAACTCATCACGGTCAATTACCTTTTGTGTGACCTTATTGAAAAAATAGCACAATCGTGTGACTGCCATCTTCAAGAACACTGGATTGATAGCCCTTATTGCAATAGGGAGGAAAGTAGTCAGCATTACATGACAATCATGTGAGTTGTAGTTGGTGAGTGTAAGGTCTTTCATTGACACAATACTTCGTATACTAGAGCAGAATCCATAGGGGACTTTCAAATTCTTCAACCACTCACACATCACATGTTTCTCATCTATGCTGAGGTTGTAGCTTGCTGCTGGGAGATGGTACTTTCCATTTTCTTGAAGAACAGGATGAAGCTCTTTTTTTATACCTAACTGTACCATGTCGAAGCGTGAATTGAGTCCTTCCTTTGTCTTCGTCTTGATATCTAGCAATGTGCCAATTAGGCTTTCAAACACGTTCTTCTGGACGTGCATACCATCGATCGCGTGTCGTATGTCCAATTCTTTCCAGTATGGCAAATACTCAAAGAAAATGGACTTCTTCTTGAATGTTGCCCCTGGAGTTGGTTTGACATCCTTTCTTGGTTTTCCATCCTTTATCTTCTTTCCGAACACAAAGTTGATGTTGCTCACAATTTTGAAAACTCTCTGGCCTTTGCTATTACCTGATGGTGCATCTGAGTTCCTTTCATCATTATTGTCGAAGTACTTATCCATCTTTTTTAGGCGGTACCTGTGCCCTTTTGATAAGAATCGTCTATGCCTCATGTACACTATTTTCTTAGATGCATTAAGGGACACATAATGGGTTCCATCTATGCACACCACACAACCAACCTTTCCCTTGAATTGCCCTGACAATGTGAAGAGAGCAGGGTAATCATTGATCGTAACAAAAATAATTGCTCTTAGTGTGAATGAATCTTTGCGATACTCGTCTACCATTTCAACACCTTGTATCCATAACATTTTCATCTCCTCCATTAAGGGCTCCAAGAAAACATCCATGTCAACTCCAGGTTGGACTGGTCCAGAGATAAGTATGGTTAGCAAAAGGTATTTTCGCTTCTGCATCAACCATGGAGGAAGGTTGTAGATGGTGAGAATCACCAGCCATGTGCTGTGCTTGCTGCTCCTCTCAGCAAATGGATTCATTCTGTCGGTACTCAGTGCAAACCTAACATTTCTTGGTTCGCTGGCAAAGTCTTGATGGTTCTCATTAAAATCTTGCCACTGCTTTCCATCGGCTGGATGGCGAAGCTTGCCATCATTTTTGTGCTCATCCGAAGCATGACAACTCATTAGTTTTGCATCGTCAGGGTTAGCAAACAAACTCCTCAGCCGATCTATCACTGGAAGGTACCACATCACTAAAGCAGGAATCTTTTTCTGCGCATAATAATCAACCTCTTCTTTATCTTTGCTGGTGGGTTTTGAACTCTGTTGGGTCTTCTTTCGCTTCTTCCCTGCTGTACACATGGAGGCAGCACAATCCTCATGTCGATAGTCTTTATTTGTCTTATACCGACTTGCACCACACTTTGGACACTTATCCAAAATTTGATAAGGAAACATGGAAATATATAAAAATACATATTGCATAATGAAATCAAATTTACATAAAAATGAACATCCTAAACAATAGAAAACTTATCTTTCTCTTTCTTCCCAAGCATGGAAACACCATTCATGGAAAGCACTACATATATATTTCTTGGATTCACTAATTAGAGAAGAAAACATAGAAAAAAAGAGAGGAGAGACATCATCTAACCATCTTAAGCAACCTCATTTGAGCAAATATAGTCCATACCTAGCTATTCTACTCTCTCTCTCTCTCTCTCATGGTGAAACCCTAGATCCAAAAAGTAGCTCTAATTGAGCAAGAGGGCACAAAAAGAGCCTTTAGAGGCATCAACTAACCTTTCTTAGCCACCTCCTTCCAAGAAATGAAGATCAAAACCTCCCCCCTTGTATTTTGGAAAAACTGGACCTCCAAGATGTGCTCCAATGGAATGTGGCTGCTACCTACAGTTCTGCCCGAGGAGGAAGAAGGGGTGGGGTATTTATAGAAAGAATAGCACAGGCGGTTTGCTTAGAAAACCGCCTACACAGATGCTCTAAGCCGGCGGGGGCAAAAAATTTTTACAGGCGGTTTTACTTGTAACACGACTGTGTTGTAAATTTGTACGGCAAGATTTGTAAACCGCCTGTGCAAATCCATTAACACAGGCGGTTTTTAAATCTTGCCGTACAAATTTACAACACAGTCGTGTTACAAGTAAAACCGCCTGTGAAAATTTTTTGCCCCCGCCGACTTAGAGCATCTGTGTACTAGTGCACTGGTCCGTTTTTGACTTCTTCTGGAACTTGCACTGGTCCGTTCTTCATGGTCCGATTCTTCCTTCTCTTCTTCTATATATCTGAGTACAATCAAGGTACAACACTTAGGTAGTATATAATTCTCATTAATGTTAATAGAACTCTCACAAAGTAGCGCGTTCACCTCTTGTTGTAGCTTCTTGGCTCGGCTACGTGTAATTGCTCCATCAATGGCTTGGGCTGGTGCCGGCGTAGTCGGTGTAGAGGTTGGCGTGGAATTAGAGGGAGCATGCTTGGTTGGGATGTTCTCATCATCCTTCCCCTCTTGAAAAGGAGTCGACCTCGACTCTGATTCTTCTAATCCGAAGAATGGTGTCAAGTCAGCAACATTGAAGGTTGTGCTAGCACCATAATCTTCAGGAAGCTCAATCTTGTAGGCATTATCATTGATCTTGGACAGCACTCTGAATGGACCATCTCCCCATGGCATCAACTTGGATTTACGCTTCTCAGGAAAGCAGTCTTTGCGAAGATGTATCCACACTAAATCTCCGGGCTCAAATATCACCTTCTTGCGATGCTTGTTTGCCCAATCAGCATAGTACTTGGACCTTCTTTCGATTGCTTCTTTGGTCTTCTCATGAATCTTCTTGACATATGATGCACGCTTGGATGCTTCCATGTTAATCCTTTCCTGCAATGGTAGAGGCAACAAATCGATCGGAGCAAGGGGTTTGAATCCATACACAACTTCAAAAGGACACATATTAGTTGTAGAATGTACTGCCCTGTTGTAAGCGAATTCCACATGTGGCAAGCACTCTTCCCACTCCTTCAGGTTCTTCTTTATCAAGGCTCGTAGCAGCATAGAAAGTGTTCTATTCACAACTTCAGTTTGTCCATCCGTTTGAGGATGACAAGTGGTGGAAAACAGCAGCCTTGTTCCAAGCATTGCCCACAATGTCTTCCAAAAGTAGCTCAAGAACTTGGTGTCACGGTCTGAAACAATTGTTTTGGGCACGCCGTGTAATCTTACAATATCCCTGAAAAATAGAGAGGCTACGTGGGAAACATCATCGCTTTTATGACAAGGTATAAAATGTGCCATTTTAGAGAACCGATCAACAACAACAAAAATTGAATCCATTCCCCTCTTTGTCCTAGGTAAACTCAAAACAAAATCCATGCTAATATCTTCCCAACGGGTACTAGAAACAGGCAAGGGAGTTGAAAGAGCATCTAGGCCCTTAGTGATTTCGGTGATTAATGACATTGTTGATTACCTTGACTAACGTGTGTTTTGCAGAGGCAAAGTCATAGGTAAGGTCATGGTAAATAGGTACTCGATGGACAGGGACGTACATGCCAACTTAATAGTGGAAATCGTTTCGGTTTTCAAAGGATGGATGGACATCGTCGAGACTAGACTAGGTCTAAGTGCCATATGGTGAAGAAGGGCACTTAGAGTAGTTTAGGACTTTGTTTTCCTTTGACCGTACTATTAAGAGGGGCTTTGATCTAGTAGCTTGACTTAGGCAAGGCTTTAGGTTTAGGTGTGGTGCACACCTGGTAAACCTAGCACTAGGCAGCTCAGAGATAGTCCTTAGATTGAGAGGAACAAACTTCGTGTTGGAGCGTTCGCGTTTCAACGAAGTTTGGGTGCCCAAAGGGGCACCGGACGCTGCACCGGACGCTCGGTGAGTGCGTCCGGTGAGGTCCTTAGCCGTTGGATCAGTTTGGTGCTTAGGGTTAGGCACCGGACGCTGGCACCGGACGCACCGGGCAGCGTCCGGTCCCTTACCCAGGGAGCTTGCGAAGTTCCCCAGAGCACCGGACGCTAGCACTGGACGCACCGGGTAGCGTCCGGTCCCATGCGCAGGGAGCATGTAAATTTTCCCTTAGCACCGGACGGTGCACCGGACGCTGAGAGTTAGCGTCCGGTGACCTGTCAGAGCGAAGTACAGTTAGCCGTTATGCAGCACCGGACGCTCGGTGCAGTGCGTCCGGTGCAACATAATGTGCGTCCGGTGACCCCGTTTTCAGTGGAAAACGGTTGGCCGACCTTTGGACTTCGTGGATAGTATTTATACTCCTCCACCTCGTCCATCAGAGCTCTCTTGCCCATTTGAACATCAGAGATACTTGTTGTGGAGCAAGGGAGTTGCAAGAGCCTAGAGAGGATTGAGATTGGAGTGATTTCTTGAGAGAATCCTTCTCTAGTGAGTTCCAAGAGTCAAGTGTGCATCCACCACTCTCTAGTGCCTTGTTTGGGTCAAGTGAGAGTTCTTTGCTTGTTACTCTTGGTGATCGCCATCACCTAGACGGTTCGATGGTGATTGGAGGCACGAAGACCACCCGGAGTTCTTGTGGGTGGCTCGTGTCAAGCTTGTGAGCGGTTTTGGGCGATTCACCACGATGGAGTGTCGAAGAATCAGCCCGTAGAGAGCACTTGGTCCTTGTGCGGACCAAGGGGGAGCAAGACCCTTGCGCGGGTGCTCCAACGAGGACTAGTGGAGAGTGGCAACTCTCCGATACCTCGGCAAAACATCGCCGAGCACTTTCTTCCACTACTCCTTTACTTTCTAGCATTTACTTGGTGTTTTTACATTCTTAGAATTGCCATGCTAGAATAGGATTGGAACTAGGTTGCAAAACTTTTTATCCGATAGCTCTCTAAGTCACACTAGGCACAAGGGGTTGAATTGGAGCTTATAGGTTGCTTAAATTTTTAGAGAAGCCCAATTCACCCTCCCTCTTGGGCATCTTGATCCTTTCAATTGGTATCAGAGCCTAGTGCTCATTATTTAGGCTTCACCGCCTAGAGAAAGATGTCTAACGGGGATGGACCGCCACCCATGTTCGATGGGGATGACTTCCCGTATTGGAAAATACGGATGGAGTCATACCTTGAGGCATGCGACGTAAAGTGCCTAAAAGCCGCGACCGAAGGGTTTACCCCTCCGGCAAAAGACGCTGTTCTTACTCCACAAGAGCAAGAAAACGAGAAGTGGAATGCGAAGGCCAAAAACCACATCTTTAGAGGTCTTTGCAAAGAGGTGTTTAACCGCGTTCGGAGCCACAAAACCGCCCATGAACTTTGGAAGGAACTTTGTGCGCTCCATGAGGGATCAAAGAGTGAACGCGAGGAACGCTATCACTTAGTGATGAACAAGCTTAATACATTTGAAATGCTTCCCAAAGAAAATGCTAATGAAATGTATTCTCGCTTGAATGTCATTGTAGAGGAGCTAAATGGACTTGGGCTCACTCAAATGAGTGCGGCGGATGTAGCAAGGAAAATACTATGTGTGCTCCCCATTGAAAAATATGGGCACATAGTAACGGTGCTTCACCAAGGCGATCTTTCCACCGCTACACCAACCGCCATATTGGGGAAGATCAATGCTCATGAAATGTACATGCACATGAACCCCCAAGATGGCTCCTCATCGGCCAAGAAAGAAAAGGACTTGGCTCTCAAGGCTTCTCACAAGGGCAAGGCCAAGAAGGTTGAAGTTGAGTCATCAACTTCAAGTGATGATGATGCATCAATTGCCCTCATGGTGAGAAGAACCACAAAGATGTTGAAGAAGCTCAACAAGAATGGAGTCAACTTTGACTCTAAAAAGAAGAAGTTCTTCACAAGTAGCAAGAGGAAGCCCATCTCTGAGATGGATTGCTACAATTGTGGTGAGCTTGGTCATCTTGCTCATCAATGTCCAAAGCCCAAGAAGGACAAGTACAAGAAGAAGAACAAAGAACAAGATGACTCAAGTGATGATGAGAAGAATGACAAGAAGCAATACAAGAAGAAAGGTGGCAAGAAGAAGGAGCACTACAAGAAGAAGAATGGCAAGGCCTACATTGTTGGTGATTGGCTCACCGACATTGAGAGCTCAAGTGGTGACTCCTCCGGCAATGAGAGTGATGATGAGAAGGTTGCCGCCATTGCCATCGATGCTCCATCACCATCATCTTCACCACCATCCACATCCTCTACACACCTATGCCTCATGGCCAAGGGTGACCGGAAGGTACAAAGTGAGGATGAGAGTAGTGAGAGTGATAGTGAATATGAATCACCTTCTTATGATGAACTTGTAAAATTGCTAAACAAATACACAAAAGTCATAAGAAAATCTAGAAGTGAAAATGAAAAGCTTGAACTTGAAAATGAAACACTTCTAGCAAAGCTTAAGTCTAGTGATGAGCTTAGAGATCAAAATGAAATCATGACCACTAAGCTCAAGGAGCTCAAACTCTCTCTAAAAGAGCTCAAAGAAAAACATGATAAACTTGAGAGTGTTCATGATGAGCTTATCACTAGATATAGAGCAATGAAAGAAGAACTAACAACTCTAAAAGCAAACTATGACAACCTTGAGATTGCTTATGAACTTGCAATTGATGAAACACATGGTGCTACTAACAATGTTGCTAAGCTTGATGTAGCCACATCTTGTGATGACTTACTTGTGGAGAGCACAAGCAAATGTGTTGATTGCAAGGGCAAGAAAGTGGTGGTGGCCGAGAGTTATGAGGACACTATCAAGCTCAAGGATGAAATTGTCATGCTCAAGAAAGAGTTGCAAGATCAAGCCAAGCACAAGACAATTGTGATTGAGTCACTTGATCAAGACAAGAAGCTTGCATATGAGAACAAGTTACTCAAGGAAGAAAATCAATATCTCAAGCTTGGTTTGATGTATGACAAGCAAGAAGAAGATGAGACATTCATCTTGGATGAGTTAGCTAGCAACAATGATCCAATCATCAAGAAGCTAACTCAAGAGAACAACAAGCTCAAGAAAGAGAAG